>NC_050593.1:9617483-9864983 GCF_013368585.1 Megalops cyprinoides
GGGCTCCAGAGCGCTGGCGTTCCCTCGAGCATAACAGCCAGTTTCGGCAAACCAACCTGCAGTTAAGCCTGGATTTTATTATGGTAATTGTTTGACGAAATATCAAGTCCAATCAATGGATTATCATGCTGGAGTCCTGAAGGCTGCTCAGTTTTCAGTGCAGAAAACTCGCAATGAGTTGCTACTGGAATTAGTAAGGGCAGTGACAAAAACCTTTGGTTTTCACCACTTTGCACTATCCTAACATAAAAGTATTTATATTCTTGGGATTGCCGAGAGATGTTTACTTTTTGAAATATGTGTCTTTTCTTTGTAATTCCTTTTCTCCATTGAGTTGTTCTGTTTTATGTTGCACAGAGCTGCATTAAATGAAATACATTCAGTCATATCGAACCCAAGCCACTGTGGTTGTCTTTGGCTGTGGTTGTAGTCAAATTCACAGAATTTAGATATGAGCACACTTGTGTCCTTTTTTTGTTGCGGTCACTGTTGTGGTTAGTGGACATTTGTGCTTAGTTGCCCCCCCCCCCCCCCCTCCACCCACAGCCTATTGGGAGCCATAATTTAAAGTGCAATAGCTCTTCCGTTGGTTGCTGCCCATGTGTGTATAAGACATTAGTGAGAAGTCTCTGAGGACAGGCTAAGTTTCTAACAGCAGGCCTCATGTGATTGCAGCACAAGGTCAAGAGAATGACCAAAATAGGAAAGCATACTCAGAGGCTGCCTCCATGCTGGCCTCCTTCACACAGTAAGAGGCACTTCAGTGATCCCACTCCATTATTCCATCCACTCTTATTAGCTGCATGTTCAGTAAGTCACATGGCCAACACTGATGAGATTCAATCATAACTGTCACATGAGCTGGCAGCCACTTTAAAAACAGGCACTCTGTTCTTATGACTTCCCTGAGCTGCACTTAGGATCAGGCTAAGGACACTCCAGCTGACTGTAGCTTTCAGGCAGGAGTCGTTTTACAGGTGCTGGTCTCGCTGTGATGACATCATCAGACAGCAGCGCCACGGTGACAGCAGCAGCAGCTTGCAGCCTGACAGAAGCTCTGTGTAACTCAGTGGCAGCTGTGTTTTTATTAGCAGGGAGAGAATTACTTGCCTCGTTATTATCTTTAGTAATTAGGGGCTTAATTGGAAAGAAAATAGGGCTCGTCATGGGGGAGGCGGAGAGACAGAGAAATAAAAATATGAATGAATAAAGGGGAGGCTGGAATGACTTGTCTCTGCCGTGCTTTCACCGTGAGTGATGACAGGCGAGGAGGTGCTACTCCTTCACCGTAACGCATATCTGCCTGCATTTGCATAAATCCTGCTGCACTCACAAATCAGACTACCTGATACTCAGGCAAGCACACATGGAAAAACTGCGTACACACTCACACTCTCACACTCACTCACATACACAGAGCAATGCACACACACACACACACACACACACAGCCATGCACACACTCTCACACACACACACACACGCACACACACACACAGCCATGCACACACACACACACACACACACACACACACAGAACTGTGTACACACTCATACTCACTCACACACACACACAAACACGCACACACACACACACACACATACATAGAGCCATGCACACACTCACACACACACAGAGCTGTGTACACACTCACACACAGGCATACACACACACACAGCCACTCATAGACTCTCACACAGTGTAAAAGAAATTTTTGGATGAGTTTTGGGGTTTTACGGAACCCTGGAACCCTGTTGAATCCATGTTCCAGATTACATGGACATAGTTACAGAATGCAACCTTGAAAATGGACTTTCTGATCACAAAAAGTAGACGCAACACTTTCTTTAGTTACAATGCAGTGCAAGAGCTCTAAATGGGTATGCAGCTTATTCTCGCTTCTCTCCACCATCGTCTCTCACCTTTTGGCCACTTGGCGGGGGAGGCGTCATTACATCTGAACATTGTTACTGACAGCGGCTGTTAGCAAGCTAGCTTACCATCTGCTGTAAGCACCAGCTCACTCTCCAAGCAACCTCTACAGCCAGTACAAAACACTACTTGAAATGCCAAATGAGATCAAATGCCAGATGAGATCTGATGACAATATATCTAACCAAAATAAAATGTTATAATAATAAAAAATAATAGGTTTGGCGAGTAAGGCTAATTTACTAACAGCCTTAATTATGTTGCTAATAGGTGCTAGGTCAAAAAAGAAAATATTCAAACCAATTTAACCAATATTCATTTAGGCATATGAAGATAGAAATATCATTTAACTGTATAAATACAGTTGATTTTGCAATACCGCTTCTAATTAATGAAAACATTTTAATTACTTCAAAGGTATGTCTTTATCTACATGTAGCTTTATGCTGTTTTTACTCTAGCACTCTTTTCACATTTACACTGACTGAAATCTTCCAAAATATTCATCAATGATGTTGATCAATTTTTGATGCCTTTTTTGGTTTATTTCTGCTCAATTATCTTCATGAACATGAACTACTGTAAAAACACTAAATGACACAAAGGACATTTAAAAATGACGTCATGTTCCCACCCAACCCCCACAGCTTGGTTCCCAAGGTAAGCTGCTGCTGGGGACTTGTGGTCAGACGGGCAAAGGCCTGGACTGTAGGGAACAGCCTGCACTCGGAATGGGCACCTTAACCAATGAGGCTGCCTGGGAGCCCACTCCCCCAGCTCTGGACTGACATACTACTTGCAATCCATTTGTAGTTTTCTAGAAATGTCTATAAATCCTCAACAATTGAACCCAATCAATCAATCAGTAAAATTTTATTTATAATAGACCTTAAATGTGTTGCCAGCATCTGATAGCCCATCTCTGGAAATGCTGGGTTTCAGGCACTCATGTGAAAATCTACTGTTCCCATTCATTTCACATTGTGGACACTCTGTATCCATGGTAATAAGGAAGGAGTTTGCAGACATTTGTTATGGTTAGAAGTTTTAAAATGCATGTCAATGATATGGAAAGAAAGATATTACAGGTTTGTGCTCCCATGTCAAAAACACCAGGTGATGCCTACTCACGTATCGATTGGCCCGTGATCAACCTGAAAAATATCTGATAAACTTCGAGAGGAACAGTACCTCAGTCAGAGACTGCTAGGGCAGAAGTATAGCGTAGTGGTAAGGGGCAGGGCAGCAGTGTGGTGTAGTGGTAAGAAGCAGCAGTGTGGTGTAGTGGTAAGAAGCAGCAGTGTGGTGTAGTGGTAAGGAGCAGCAGTGTGGTGTAGTGGTGAGGAGCAGCGGTGTGGTGTAGTGGTGAGGAGCAGCAGTGTGGTGTAGTGGTAAGGAGCAGGGCTTGTAACTGAAAGGTTGCAGGGCTGATTACCAGGTGGGGCACTGCTGGTGTATTCTTGGGCAAAATATTTAACCACTATTGTCTCAGTAAACATCCAGCTGTATAAATGGATAACATGTAAAAATCGTTACTGATGTAAGTTGCTCTGGATAAGACCATCTCCTAAAGTAAACCTAAAACAGTTTAACAGACTGTTTATCCTTGGCCCCTGTCAAGTCACTGTTTGTGAGCCTGGTAAGGTGATGTGTAGTGGTAACAGGCTGTTTATCCTCAGCCAAGGTGGTGGCGCTGTTGTTCGGATGAGGCTGCGCTTTGGATGTCTGCCATTCTGTGCCATCGCTAATGTATGCATTGCTTTCCCCTGCAGATGCTGCCATCAAGGGCGACATATGGCTCCCGTTTCAGATGCTAACCACTGACACAGCTGGACTTTTACTGGGGAAATTAATATCAAGCGTTTTAATTAAAAAAGCTCCAACGGCACTTTGCCTCCAATCCAAAACCATCTGCTCACCGGTGTCCAGTGTCACTGGCCTTTCCCCGCACCGCCACCCGTTCCCCGCCAGCATCTCCTGAACGTTGCGGTAATGTTGCGGCAACGTTACGCAACGGTCCACTGATGCCAGCCTCTGCCACGGGGCAATAAGGGGAACAGCACCAGCTTTGTTCTGAGGATCAGAAATTAGGGAAGCTTTATGGGCGCTGGGTGCGCCGGGGCCGACGCTGCTGTCTGCTGCACTCACTGCCTGCGGCTCATTCACTCGGCCTGATACTCCGCGCTCTGCGTGAATGCATATTGTTTTTCGATGATATTGGAAGCGCGGCAAACAAAGGCAGTTAATCATCCGTCAGCAGGAGATTGGGGTTTGGCTGAATGCGACATCAATGAGACGTCACCCCAGTGAGATTTGATGAAGAGGTGATAGGCCGTATCAAGCCTGTTAATACATGGGTTTATTGTGTCGCTGTTTTGACCAAAGTTGAATCAGCTGTATACAGATCCCCACACGCACTCTCACACAAACGTATACTCACGCACACACATGCACGCTGCACAGAGTCACACACACACACACACACACACATGGGCACTGCACAGACTCACACACACACACACATACACATGCACACTGCACACAGACTCACACAGTCACACAGACACACATATCCCTGCATGGACTCTCTCTCACACACACACACACAGCTCCCTGCGCGGGGCATCATTCTGTGATTTGAAGAGACAGAGATATGTCATTTCCTCCAGCATTATGAGGCAGCGTGAAGCTGCACCACAGCTGCTAATGTTATTGACTTTGCCCTGGCTGGCTACTCCACCGCAGTGCTCCTCTGTCAGCCTCAAGGCCGTAGGATGGATGGGTCACGCAGAGAGCAACACCATAGCACCACTCACGTATAAACACTCTGCCGCTCATACATGCCCGTCTACTTCAGAGGCCATGAGTCTCTTCTGTCCTGCTGTTGTTTTTCATAATAGGTATTGTGTATTACAAGGACACCAGGTGCTCCTTGAAAGACGAATAACCAGGAGTGGCTCGCATGGTGAGCTAATGATTCATGTTCCTGTGCCTTTGTGGCACAGTAAGAGCGTCACTATGGGCAGAGTGTTATTCTGCAAGCTTTATACTGCTCATCACAATTACACTCATATCAAAACAAGCTAATTACATCCCATAATAGGTGAAGCTGCGCTCCCGTTGTGTTTGAGGAAACCCCTTCCTCTGTAATTGGAAAGCCCGCTTCAGGCCGGTGCTGAATGGAGAGAGAGGGCTGTTGAGTACCCCCTGCCACGCACCGGGAGAAACAGGGAGACAGACGCACGCTCATGCTGCAATACACTGCAACAGTAAGGGAAGACTAGAAGGACGTCACAGAAACAGCATCACTTTAAAGAGGAATGCCTCCTACACATGCACACACACACACACACACACACACACACACACACACACACACACTCACACACATACATATACACACACACATATACACACACACATATACACACACACATATACACACACACACACACACACACACACACAAGCCTCATGCAAACCCCTACACACACATATAGCTTAGGGAACTAATGGTAACTAAGATGGTGATATAGCTAACAGTAACTACACAGCCATCTAGCTCTTGATTAGCATCCAGCATAATGGAAATAATGTTTAAGGAGGTGCAAATCACGAGGAAGACATGATATATGATCAATATTGTGTTCAAACAAGTAACATGATAATGGATCTGTGTAATTAATGGCTTTCATGAACTCCAATATGTTTGTAACTCTTGTACAGTGGTAATTTCTCATGCTGTAAAATAAACTCGAAGACAACAGCAATCTCCAACTTCAAAGAAAGGCGTGCTCGCTTCACGTTTTTCTCTATAAGCCTGTGAAGTCAGTAAACAGGAATGAATCAAAGGTCTATTCCAACAGTTCCATGTACTCAGTACCTGTTCATGAGCAGCCGTTCCATCTGCTGCCGCTGTGTGTGTGGACGATGCTGAATCAGAAGGTGAAGTTTACTGGTATTAAAAGTCAATGCATATGAAGCTTCAGAGACATATACATCACATGAGCATCATTAGGGACTGAACCACAGCTGGGAGGTGGCAATGTCAATTACACATCTTCTTGTCACCAGCCTGGACAGAGCACTGGGCCTTTCAGTTCTGAGCTGGAGAAATAGGCTGACGATCTGGAGCTCACTGTAGCTAAAGAGGAGGAGGGGGGCCACGCTGCTGAGAATTAGGTCATCCGTCTTCACTGCTCTAACACCAGCAGACAGCGGGTTTGTGTAACAGGCCCCAGAGTCCCGGCCCTTTGTCTGGCCTGCTCCTGCAGGTGGGGGGAGCTGGCTGGCGAAAGGGCGCACCTGAGCTGGCCCTCACTGAGCGGGGCAAGCAGGAGGCTGGCCTGCAGACCCTGCCCGATCTACAGAGCATGGAGGAGAGAGAGGCAGCCCTCTGACCAGGGCCCGGGCCGAGCTGGCCCAGCACGGCAGCACAGGAGCCGCAGAGTGGGGCGAGGTGTCGTTTCACACAGGGATCTGGAGAATGGGTCATGAGAGCACAGAATGATGAGACAAAAATCTGACGCCAGATTGGTGGGTCTTTCTGAGAAGAGAAGGAGGGTCGAATGGCTCTTGAGTGGGCAAAGAGGAAGCTGGCAGGAGCCTTGAAGATGACCCAGGGGAAGATAATGGGCCTGGAGAGGCAGCAGAAGCTGGAAAAGATGCTGAGGAAGTGAGATACCAGATAAAATCAGATTAGAACTATAGCTGTAGAGGCAAAGAGACAAAGACTATGCATAATACATAAGATAAAGATGTACCCAAAGATATGGGGGGGCAAGGAGAAGGAAATGTCCTTTGCATGTTCCTTTGCCACCAACTCAAACAGAGCAGTGGCCTTTTCAGAGTCAAGCCACCAGAGTGCCCTGAATTTAAATGAAGCAGGGCTGATGTGTCCAAAATGAGCGAGATCCTGGAAGTCCACTATCTAAGCTATAAAACATGGGCCTTTAGCACAGCATTGTAACTGTGACACCCTCCGAACTGCAAGGAAATGTGATGGGATGTTTTCATTTGCTTCATTTAAGACCAAGTAATACACATAGTTCCCATATGGTATACATATACGTGTATGTGTGTATGTGTGTGTGTGTATCCGGCAGTGAAGGGCAGAAGCTTTGGCAGAATGTGCAGCAGTCGAACTCAAACACGGCTGTCAGGGCACATGGAGTCCCCATCAGTGACAGACAACTGCGCGGAGGGCAGGGGTCCCCGCAATCAGTGTCCCGAGATCAAAGCCAGGACCTCCTGACGTCCTCCCTTTGATCCTTCGAATTGAGGCGATGTTCCGCCCGGGCCGGTGGCTTTTCACATCCCTCCCGCGATGAAATATGGAACATGACGCTTTGATGAATGGAGCCAAAAAACCTGACGCGGAAATGTGCTCCATCAAAAGTGCATTTTTACATTCGATTTGCTGCGGCTCAGACTGATGTCATTATTTAAACATCTGACAGCTGAGAGACGGTGCACTCAGAGCCATATTGATGTGATACAGATGAAGTTATTTCCTGTGTGGCTGCAATTAGCAGGGACACAGGACGGGGTGGGATAAAATCTGGATTTGGGATGTCACTGGAATTCAACCTCAGCTGGTCATATAGATACAGCACTGAACAGTAACAAGAGATCCTTTAACAGACGGTGATCTCCAGAGTCCTGTCAAATGGATTCCAGCCAGACCTACAATGCGCAGACCTCTGTTAGGAATGCATTTGTTATTTGAGGCAAAGGTCAGTGGCCAAAGACAGTTGTGATCCATGTTGCAGTGGATACTTTTTCCCTTTCAGCTAGATGCTGGGAGAAAAAAAACCTTGCCCTGACATGTGACAGTGAATTTATTTCCCCCTCTTCCGGATGCAGAATGCCCCTGTCTCGGCCTCACCGCCTTCACCTGGGGGAGCAGAAAGACCCCATTAATGAATATATGCATTCTGTGGCCAAGTTTATCCCAGGCAGTAGATAAATCTCCTAATCCAAAGAGCTAGTGCATGGCCTTTTTTTTGTTTTAAGGTCATTTCATTAATTCTGCTGCCAACTTCTGCTGTCCTTAAAAGTGCAGAAAGTCTTTTATTTTGGAAAGGCTGGGAAGAGAGGATTTAAGGGACATTTGAGACTCAGCCCCTCATAAACCATGTTCAAGCGTCAGGTAAATTACTGTGCCTTTTCCTGGTTTACACGCACCCCCTAGAGAGCACAGTCGCCTTGCGCCATACCTCTCAGCCAGGACTAATATGTGAAAACACTTATCTCAGACTGTCAAGTCTTACACACCGGGTCATTGGGGGGGGCTACGTCTCTGGATCTCTGGGGTAAACAGCAATGACTGTAGCTTCCTCAATCACCAGTGCACCTCAATAACAAAAAAAGACAATTCTCTGAGGCCTGATGTTGTGATATTAATCCGAACATCTTCAGTGTTTATGGCTTTGATCTTCCTTGCACTCATGCGTCTGTCTCTAGAAGTTCAATATCTGAACATGTTTTTGGAATGAGCCTGAAATGAGCCTGAGTCTCCTGAGAAAACAATACTAAGTATTGAATGAATTGTGTGTGTGGGGCCGGAGTGGTGAGGAGTTTGGGGTACACCAGCATATTAGCTGAAATTATAATAATCGGACAGGCCACTGCATGGCTAGTTCGTGTTACTGACAAATTTCCCTCTGTGTGAACTCCGTCGGAGTGCTCAGTATGGAAAAGGAGGGAGTGAATATTGTTCCGCTGTGGCTGGCCAAGAGAGGCCATCAGAGGGTGTCCCTAACAGCGGCACAGACAGCGATGGAAGCTGGGGGGGGGCAGGGATTGAAGGTTGACCAAATGTGATTTCCCTCTCTGTTTCACCATCCCCCGCTCCCAAGGTGTGCTCGGGCTGGCTTTCAAAGTGCCTGGTAATGAGAAACTTATTTTGCGCGATCCATCAAACTGTCTCCCGCCGCCGCTGTACAGACGCCACCTTCGTCCTCTAATTAAGAAGGACTGCGAGGCTACAGGTATGCGAGAGGGAAAGTGTGTCAACATAATGAGCCCTGCGAAGAAATGCCTCAGTTTTCAGCAAACTTCGCATTGGATTTTACCAGAGAGGGAATGATTAGTGATGATTTTTTATTAGAGTTTAGGGATAACGCATCTTAAATGAGATGCAGAAACCTGTTGTTGTTGTTGTTTTTTTGATTAATATTTCAATACCCATGTGGAACCATCAATATAATTTGCCTGTCTGTAAGCGTTATGTTTACACCTGAAAAGCAAGGGAAAAAAATCATATCATGAATTCACAAGAAAAATGCATTTTTATTTGTTTATTTTTGTTTTGTGTTTAAGATGTGGCTTTTAAGCACAAAACAACCCCTTAGGGTATTACAGAATGGAAACAGTCTGTCTGTCCTTCTGTCCCTCTCTGTTTCTCTCTCCCCTTCTCTCCCCTGCTCTCTCTCTCTCCATAGTCCCAATAACTGTGCAGATGCTTCTCCATTTAAATCACAGGCAGGTGCCAGTGGGAGGTGGACATGAAGCCCCTCCAGCCTCATTGCAGCGCACCTGCATATATGACAACGGTGTCAACCCGCCAACACAAATCCAATTCCCTTTCATACCTGTTTGAAGTCTTATTTTTAGCTGCATCCAGGTTATCAAAAAGAGCTGCCGTCTTAGTTATGTAAAAATATTCATTTGAAGTCAGCCATTTTTCACCTTAAAACATGGGGAAGAATTTCAATAGTTCTGCGCCGTCCCTTCAGTACCAATGATAAAAGATTAGTGCAGGTTTTGAGGCGAGGTACTTAGACCCAGTCAGACTTCACTGCTGCCCTATAATGAAGCAGCTCCTCAGGACCAGTGACAGTGTTAAATGTAAATGTCTGCTGTCTTGTCCTTCCTTGACCATATGTTCACAGCCTTTTTAGGGATCTTAGCTCACAATTCAATCAAACTGCCACTGGACATTGGGGAGCAGGTTGTGATATGTTGCAGTCCATGGACTGAATGAATTAGTAGTTTGAACCACTAAACAGTCTGACTGACTTTCCCAGGGCAGAGAATTACAATGAGTTTTACTGTTGCACAGACAATTCAATGCACATGTCATGCCCTGTTCATTTTATTACTTTACATGCATTTATTTCTTTGTTTAATTTATTTCATTACATTACATTATTGTCTTTTTACAGATGCTCTTATCCAGAGCAGCTTACATAACGTACAGTTTATCCATTCAAACAGCTGGATATTTACTGAGGCAATTGTGGATTAAGTACCTTGCTCAAGGGCACAACAGCAGTGTCCCAGCCTGGAAATGAACCAACAACCTTTCGGTTATAAGCCCTGTTCCTTTACTAGTGTGCCACACTGCTGCCCCTTGAGCGCATGACATTGTTGAAATGTAATGTATGTGAAAGGTGTAAACAAGAACTAGGAAAGTATTTGCTGGATATGGCATACCATGCACAACGCAGCAAGAGAACTGACACCACAGTAAGAAAGTGTAGCTCACTGCTGCGGTCCAGACCAGCTTAGGACACTAACCACTGAGTGGTGCACCACAAAATGTTCTGGGTGCAGCAAAGACAGAGGTGCGATGCCAATGATATCTGGGTCTCCTCTCCATCGCGTTTGCCATTCCCTCCAGAACTCAACATGTAGCACAGGACACTTTATTTTTCATTTATAAAATGTTCTTATGCGCAGATTTGATCTTAGAATGTGCGTATGCTCAAATCCACACCAAAGTTCAGATACATAAAAACAGTCTTTGACATGGAAAAGTACTTAGCTCCACGTCAGGTTCCAACTTGGCATATGCACATTTCCTTGTGGCAATGTTGGAGTACTGCAGGTGTTCAGAAATCTAAGAGCGCCAACATGTCGTCTGCTGCCTACTTGTTTCCTCATTATTATTATTATTATTATTATTAGTAGTATTAGTAGTAGTAGTAGTAGTAGTAGATTAAAACAACAAGGTCGGCAACTTGTGGAAAACAAAACAAAAACACACATTGGTTTTCAAAAGCTACCCCTATTAGCATAATTGACACATCCATTATGGTTTCACACGTGTAAAACATTTCGGTCAATCTATTGGCTATATAATATCCAATAATTTAGTGGTTTGCAAGAGGAAGAATGGCAGCATTGGCGCTTCTCGAAGATATCGCCAACCGCGCAATAAGAAGGGAACGAGTTTTTACAGATCGGGCAGATGTCTTTGCGCATGAAGACGAATGGCTTATAAGCAGGCTCCCAAACAGCGTCCCTGCACGCATCTGCACCTCCGCCAACAGGACCTCGATTTCGACCTCGTTAAAAAAAAATCTTGCAGCTCGCCATTATCAAGTAGACGATTTGGGTTTTGATTCGAACTCCTTTATATGCTAATGAAATTAATTAGGGGGAGTTTATAAGACGGAGACCATTCAGCTGCGCACAATTTCAAGATCATTTGTGATTTATAGATTTCATATCTGGGAGAGTGGCGTACGCACGTTTTTTTGTGCGTACGTTCATTTCTCAATCACACGTACGCACATTTCAGAAATGATCTTAGATCAAATGTAGGATGGCTTCTACACATCTTTTTAATAAAAATGAGGCCCCAGGCGTTATGCTCTTGCGGAACACTGTACGAAAGGGGACATTATTTGAGGTAATTTATATACATATGTCGTAGCACATCTGACTAATAAGAGCATGTTACAGAAGCCAAATTAGCTGATCACTCTGTTATATATTACATGTGCATGAGGCGTATCTCACTGATGCATTTCATCTGCCATCTGTGCCTACGCATTCAAACCTCAGAGGGAATGTCGTATTCCACTACAAAAACAAACACTCAGAACTTTATTGACAGTTGCTCAGGGCCATCAGATATGATAAAATGTGATTTTTGTCATATGGAAATTCTGTGTTTTTTCTGTGTTTGTTTTCACAGTGCACAGCCTGGCTAATTCCAGACAGTGATCTGTTACACATGATAGCCACTGTGGCACACTTTTCACTCCATCTCTGTGAATATCAGACCTGTGAAGAGAAAACTGACATGAGTGTTGGTCACAGTGCTCGTATCTTGGTAATAAATAAGATGCACCTTAATTTCATGGGTCTGCCTGAGTTCACTTCTGTCAGAACTCCTGCAGTCATAATCAAGGTGTGTAACCTTCTGGGAAGCACATAAGTGGGACTTACATGTGTGTATCTCGAGGCTGAATTGGAAGCCTAAGTAAATAATTAATTTGTGGCATTTGTTTCAGTCTGAATTGTGTGTGGAATCCAGGGCTGGAGCTTGTCTGGAGCCTGAGGTGTGAAGGAGGCCCAGGTTGGTGCCTGGCCTCCTGCTCTCCCTGTGGGTCTGCCGGGGTCTTTGTTTCACGGTGCACTGAGTGCGCTTTATCCCGGACCGTGCGCAGTTTGTCATCGTTCCCCTAACACAGATGATGGCTTTCGATTACGGGGACCACATTAATCACCGCAACTCTCGCCCGCCCGCCCGCCCTCGCCCACCATGCCCCACCATCCCCCACCATCCCCGGCAGCCCAGGTTGTCATGGTGACACTGCGCGCACTGCTGCTGGCTCTGTGCTGCACACCTGGACACCCCCCGGCCGGCCCCCCAACCCACCCTCCTCAACCCGGAGGCGCAGCTGCATATGTGTCATTTCCTGTGTCCCATCCCCCCACAGCCTGCCACATATTCACACACCTCATCGTTCCTAAAAACTCCTCCTCTCACAGCAGCCCTCACAGCCATCATCATCATCAACACTGTACCTTCCTCCGACCTGCCATTATAGCATTACAAGGGCTGTTACCTGTTGTGTGGCAAGGTGTGTTACAGGGTTTGTTATAAGCCATTTGTTATGAGACAAAGCATCACAAACATTATCAAAGGTGAACTATCCCAGCGTCCTCTGCTTTTATAGCTATTGTTAAAAAACAATAAAGGGAACATCTTAATCAGTTTTAGCAGACAGAAAAACAGAAGGTTCTCTCCTCTCCTCTGCCCCTCATAAACTGGTTGTAAACAGGCTGAGAGTCAGCCAGTCTCTTGGCAGGGGCTGTGTCCTTGCTTCCACTTTCAGTTTGAAGTGTTCTCCTCATCTGCCTTTGGACTTGGATTAAAAGCTCTCTCTCTATGACCCCCCCCTCCACAGGCAGAGAGTTTATAAAAGACGGAAGGGCACAAAGCCGCATGACCCAGCTCTGTACGACCAATGGCAGGACCTGTCAGTTGGGTGGCATCACTCCACCAATCACGGCGTGGCTATCAGAGGACCGCCTCCAGAGGGAGGCCGGGGGGGAGTTGGTGCCTCCACTCACCCCAACTGAAGTGTTCTCGTTTTGTTTTCCTGAAGTAATAAAGGTCCACACACACCAAGCTCCAGGAGTCTGGCCCTTTATGCTTCTGTGATAATGCTCACTACGACAGTTTGCTGGGAATTCTCCAGAAAAATCCCCCTCATGCATCCTGACCACTGCTGGCAAGTCATAGTTGGAAGACTCACGGGTTCTTAGACATTACTTTTTTTTTTGCTTTAAAACGATCTTCAAATGCAGTTTGTGTGTTATTTTCCCCAGTGTTTTTCCTTTGTAAGATTATCACATGGCACCTCTCACTTTGTACTTCCAGTGTGTGGACAATGTGCTCCTTAATTAAACCTGTAAGGAAAACCTTAGCTGAAAAGAGAATTCAATGGCTTTTCTCTGATATTATAACTGCCGCTGCACTAGAGAGAATCAGAAGAAGGAAGAAACTTTTTATCATCCAAATGCATGATACTCCAGTTTGACCCAGCAAAAAAACCTTCCTAAGTTCTTAAGGCATCAAGGTAACACAACAGCTTTCTTAGAATGGCAGGACCATTGCGATGAGCATGTGTTTATCTTATGATGGTGGTCATACTGTATGCTGCATGGTTTCATTTATTAACGTCTGTTTATTGAATTGTTTCACATTATCTGCCAAGGACTGCAGTTATTTATAAATGCTTTATAGAGTAGTAACACCATGCTCAGGAGGGTGTTATACATGTGTCTGTGTGAAGTTATACTTCACCAACTCCAACTACTACCATCATTGATGATGTCAGTCTGAAAGTGCTTAGCTTTTACTGTAGAGGGGCTTTTTCTCCTCCCACAATACAGCCTGAACCTAACATATCTATGGATTGATGTCATACTATATGTCATACATATTTAATATGTAACGTTATATGATACATCATGGTTTTTGATTATCCGTATGTATTATCTATCTAAATATTCTGTTTCAGATGTTGGTAGGTTTATGTAGTAAACTGATGGATGTTTTCATTTGAAAGCCTTCATGCTGTGGTGCTGTTGGTCTGTTTTTCCATTCTTGGTGCTTACTCAGCTGTCTTCCCCTGAGTTAGCATCTTCCTGCTATTCTCCAGCTGGCTCCAGGCTTCCTGTTTTTTCAATATCCTCTGGGCCCTGCATTCTGTCCGCTGCTTTCTCACAATGCAACTGTAAAATGTGCTTTGAAAAATATAGTTTGATTCATTGATTTTGGAGATGCCTGCCTTGCCTGAGTTAAGTCAACCAGCTGATAGCACAACAGAGCAAAGAAATTCAATTCACATTCATGTGACAGAATCCCGTTGTAAGCAAAGGGAGCATCTTCCACCGCCCAAAACTGTGAAAAAAGGGGGCTTTGGAAACCTACATCCATTTACTGACGGAGAAAACAAATTACATTTTTATGTTTAATATAGAACTTATAAAGCATTTATCACTCAGATATTTTCAAATCCTTGGCAATGAAAGAATCCAAAGCATTGACAAGAGAATTTAAAAAAGAGAAGGTCAACAATTCATTACTTTTGGCAGGGTATCAGACAGTTCCAGTACATCACCAGTACAGGTCCTAAACTGGGCATGATCAGCTGTGGAACCAGAGCTGTCAGCAGAACATGGCAGGTCGGAACGCTGGGTGTGCCACTGGATTCTGAGGATGGAACTGATTACTTAGGCTGTGCTTGCTTCCCACATGTGTAAAAACTGCTTACAGGCAAACAAAGTATAAAAGGTAGACGATTACAAGTATTGTAATATTAAGTAATAAGAGAACTTGTATTCTAGAGAACAAAGTATTGTAATGAGAGAACTTGTTCATTTCTGTGCCAAACATATGTTTTATTCAATAAGAAGTTATAAGTTGATGGCAGTGTTACGTAGTGTAAAGGAATGTGACCAGAATGTTACAGGTGCCCTTGAGCTTTTGGCTGAAATGTTCAGCTGTGAGAATGGGTAAAACACAGTCTGTATCACAGGGCCCTGACAAGGGAACCTACTGAATAAATACATTTCATGGGACATCCAGCCACTAGGGGGGCACTATCAACGGCATGTACAGCCTACAGCATTATATGTTGTGACCACATTAATCATTTATGACCTGCAGCATTCAGTTGTCCACCTGTTATTGTATTCGAGCAGGTCAACAGCACAGGAGCCACAAATCAAAGATGTCTTGTTAATACTGGGGCAATTAAAGTCACTTCAGAAACGTGCAAGATCATACCTTTAGTGGAAGCAAAAAAAAATTTATTCTAAGACCCTAATAACTCATAAATTTCTTTATGCAAAAACATGGCAAAATCATTTCCTCAGTGGTGTACTAGCCCGTAGCCCCACAGCTGCTTTTGAGTGGAGGCGAGCCCAATCGGGGAGCCTGCCGAGGGCCTCACTAAAAGCAGCCATGTTCAAAGGCTCCCCGAGCTGCCAGCGAACACTGCCGCTCATTGCAGAACATCAAAAGCAAACCTCATCCCTTGTTAGCAGATTATTATGCTAATTCTGTCGATGGGAGCCACAAGCACAGGAATCAAGGCTAATGCAACCCAGGTTCCTCCAAGAGAGGCGAAGGCTACAATGCAGAAGGCTGAGGTTGGAGGTTGCGTTTTCCCATGTCCTCACGCTCCGCACTCCAGGTTTTCCCCCCAGAAAAGGTCAGCAAAGGCTCCGGGAGACAGCTTGCCCTCTGTCGCCCCCCTGTCACTTCCACTGGGTGTCTGTCAAGGTGGAGAAAGCTAAAGTAGCCCAGAGTTTACCAAGTGCTGCTGCAGACGCGTCGGAGGCCTTCACAGGCCTACCTTCACATCGCTCCTGTCAGGCACGTTTTTTTCGTCACAGGGAAAAGCAAAGCTGTCAGTGACGGACCAAAGCGAGGGCTACACACTCCCCAAGGCTAGCAGAGATTACGGCTGCCCTCTCTTCACCCAGCTGCGGTTCTCATGTTCATAGACCAACACTGCCCTCTTCAGGTCAACTCTTTCAATTTCAGCTATTTATGTATCTTTCCCTTTGTCATTCTGTCATATCTCAAAGTCAATATGGAACTGGCAGGATGCTTATTTAAGAATGCTTAGCTGTGCACTATTGGAAACTTGAGAAAGTATTTTTCTTTCAGATATGCCCTAATTTGATATTCTGTTTTTGTGATTTTTCAGCTGTCAGTGTTTTTGCCCCGTATAAATCAAGCTTGCCTCAAATCCAATTCTTCTCAAAACTTTTTTATTAAAAAAACACCTAAATCTTCACTTATGTCACATTCTCAATGGAAACAAATATTGCAGTGTCATAATATAAGAAGTTAGGATCTGAACTGTGAGTAGATACCATTGGTCCCACTGAGTGTCATGATGAGAACACATTATTGCATGGGATTTTGGTTCTGGGCTCAGCTAGAAACAATGCCAGCTCTCCAAATGGGTTGCAATTGTTTTTTTACCTTTATTTAACCAGGAGAGGTGACATTAACTTGCAGTTTTTTTTTTTTGGTTTTTGTAGGGAATGCCAGGGATTGACTCTGCGGACAGCTGTACGGTATTGAGATACAGTCTGGGAATTTGACCATGGCAACAGGGTTAACACCCCTACTTTTTGCATCTTAAATGACCACTGTTTTTCAGGATCTTGCTTTGATGTTCAGACTGAAAGACAGTATGTTTTACTACGAAGTTCTCCATTACTGCAATGGGGCATCACTTCCCTGTTTGTTCCAGTGAGAAGACTGCTACTTACTGGCCAACCAACACCACCACCAGAAACACCATTTTTGCCTGCATTACCCTCACCTCTTGGGCACAGGAAAGCTACACGGTGGTTTGGTTGCCAGTTATAATGTGTAAGAATGTGGTCAGATGAAAGAAGCATACATCATCTAATACGGGCATCTGCTGTGTAAATAAATGATAGGAGCAATCACTGCTGACATTCACTAGAACCTCTATGCATGTGCTGTACAGTCAGTTCCATCAACATCAGTGTTTTTTTTTTCAACACGTGTGATGATTGATTTGATTTCAATTGCATTATAATGACTACAGATTCGTGTGCTGTAGTGTTCGTTACTGAGATATATGACTTCTCTATGGCGCATCCTAAGGCTGTTGACTCGAATAGAAAGAAGAACCTCGTTTTAAACTCCACATTGTGCTCATCATCCAATTCATACTATCAGTTTTGGGAATTGCAGTTCGACGTCAGCTCACATGTAAAACAAGTCTTTTCCACATCTATTTACGTTCAAACAAGCGGGATTATACAGCGTTCGGCTTTATGTCCAAATCCAAAGAGGATTTCAGTGGTGTGAAGTAACCACCACAATCAATTACATATTTTTATCTTCTTACGTCATGCAAGTCATTTTACAGTCACAATTCAGTTCAAGAGTTTATAAATATCCCACATAAGTTTAATTATCCCATCTCACTCGGCCATTTGAACGCAATCGATATTGCAATTTACTCTATTAAATTAAGAATAAGCACTGGAAGGCTCGATTTCGTTTTCTAGTAATTGATTTCCCAATAGTAAATCGATGGCTAGAGTGTCAAAGGACTTTTGATAGTGAACACAATTTACATGGCACAGAAATTGACGCAGCTCAGAGAAATACTTTTATTATACAAAAATAGCATGTGTAAAAAGAAATAACTTATTGTAGTAACCGTCCCTTTGCCTGACTTTCCTCGCGACCACTCTTACATTACGACTCTGGTGACCTTCAGTCCGTCTAATTATTTCACTGTTTCCCGTAAAACATCTCGAGCAAAAGTTCTTCCATGTTGACCGTTCCGATGACGGGTCTGAAGAAGAGTTCGGCGACGACGTTGGCGTTGATGGATCGCAGCATGGAGAGTGCGATGAACAGTTTGACGAACCTTGTAGGGCCCTCTCGGTGAATCATTTTGACATATTCATTAAGAGCCTGGTGCGCCTCGCTCTGCAGTCCGTAGATATAGTGTTGACACTGTAGCCCATCCAGGTCTGCAGGGGGGAAGAGAATGCTCATTAACATTAACGATAACTGCCATGACATACAACCAATTTATGCTTTAGAAAAATACAATCATTTACGATTTCTAGAAAAAGGCAGTTTGACATTAACTTTTTTAAACCTATCTAGAACATGAAAATGTTCTTCAAATTATGGAATAACTGAACGTTGATTAATAAACTCTTATCCAAATAACAACCTAGAACAATATATATGATAGCAGAAATAGTTTGTGCAACACTTACATGTTACATTTATGCTACATTTAGATTTTAAGTAGGAACACGACTGCATGGTATTCACAAGTAATCGCCTTTTCTAGGTAGTCAACCAAAACGCTTAGGGGTTGTAAATCTACATGTATGCAATGTCAAATGCACTTGAAATTAAAAACATCTCGCGGAAAACATTTTTTAACTGCTGAACTAACCTGGATTGAAAAGCACGGCTCCTTTCAAATACGCGTACTCCTTAGTGCTGATATCCAGTCCCCAACACTTGGTGAGAAACGCTTTAATGCCGTGGATGTCTGCTAGAGACACCCCCTGGTCGCTCTGATCTCTCCTATCCTGGCCGCTGGTTAAGATTCTCTGTAACATGCTGGGCTCGGGCGTCTCCGTGGTCTCAAAGTCGACTCTGTCCTGTGCCATCCCCAGCACGAGCAGCGGAGCCCAGCTGCTCCGCACGAGCAGGAGCTGGTCTTCAGCCGGCAGCTCCCGAAAGCAAGGCACGTTCTTTACAAACTTTAGGGTCTTAACCAAGACCGCCGACGCAGCTTTGCACGTAGTCTGCGGGCATCGGAGCGCTACTTTCTTCTTGGACCCACACGAGCACGCCTGCTGCTGGAGGACGACCCCCGGGCTCCGCGCATGCTGCTCCGTCTGGTTGTCGTTTTTCAAAATGCTGTAGAGGATACTGCTCTGTCTTCTGTCGGCCAGGCAGTGGCAACCTTCAAAGTATGCCATGCCGTTCTACATTTGGCGTTGTGCGTAGCGCTTTGAAGCAGCAATGATGTGTTCTTTTCCCTGTGGCTCGCATCCACAGCCTCGGATTTATATTTCCTTCCTCCCGTTTGAGAACTTGTTTAAGTCCTTTTTTATATTCCCTGACACCTCCCACAATTTTACCCAAGCGCGCGCCTAGAGGGAGCCAACAGCTACAGAATGAATACGCCAGTGACTCACAGTAACATGAATATTAATTCACCCAATAAACACCGTGGCAATAAAGTCTACACACATATAAGCAGAGCCGGATTTGTAAAATTTCCTGTCTGGGAAATATACTGGTTTGGTGAACACAGGTAGCACCACCGTGGCTGTAAGAGTTATACATACAGCATGCGGATGAATTAGCGGAGGAAACTGAGAAAATGCTAATCTCCACTGTCCGCATACACATGCGATGGAATGGCACTGTACTTCTTGGTTCATATTAAAAATGACGATGAATGTAATGACAATACATTTTCAGAGGTAGTGTGTGCATGCATGTTTCTTTCATTGTGAAAACAGAATAAACCTTTGTTTCAAAATGTTTGCTTACCGTGCCAAGTAACAGAGAAATAAGGGTTGAAAAGGCCATCAGTGTGCCAGAACAACAGCATGAAAGCAGTAGCCTTTCAATGCACAAACCTGCACCATTTTATTTAGAGTAAGAAACTTAGGGGTAAACATTGCAGCCACATCCACACAGTGAGCGCACACATGCAGGTACAGCTGTATTGTCTCTCTTTGTTCCACATCTGACACCGGTATGTAGCTTTTCTAAGCTCCACATTTTGCTTTTCTCAGCCCCTTTACCATATATGACATGACTATGATGTGATGTTTTACAGAGGCGAAATATTGAAAATAATTTTGCATAGAATAAATACAAGAACTGATTATGTTGAGAAGTATGAGGAAACATACTTTGTGTGAAATAAATTCAATGCTACCCAAGGGTTCTGACCTCAGCTGGACAGTGTTTCAGTATCATTAAGAAGCTTTGTGAAAAGAGTAAATGCACATTCCGGCTCATCCTTAAAGCCTGTGATTCCAGTGAGCCTCTGGAATTGTCTGCGCTCCTACCGTTGATGTAAACACATTCTCTCCAAATGTGTGCCTATGTAAAAGCAACAACTCTTCCACTTGTAAGACCAATAAAACCAAAGTCATCACACTGATATACCCCAAAGTGAATCTTTCCAGATCTGTTTGAGATCTGCTTTCCTCTCCAGCATCCTAGTATCCACTAATGCAACATGTATACAAAGCTTGCTAACACCACAGCCTCCAAGAACCTGAAGCATTTGCATCCTTTTACCCCTGCATTCCAAAACCTAAACTCAGTGCTCCATATGTGCTTATGTTATGTTCCAGATTTTGGCAAAATGAAAAATATTTTCTAACTTTGATTTACTGTAAATGTTACAGTTTCAAGGGTAACACGGGGAAAGTCTTGAATTGGAAGGATAGTTATCAGCAGTCAGAAGCATAAGAGCAGTATTGTTTCAGATATTTGCCAGGAGCCTCTGATTTAGCTTGTCGAAGCCAGTGGTCTGTTTAATTTGTGTGCCTTTATTGCCTGGCCTGTCTCTGGCTGCTCTGATTGGCAGTAAACAGCAGATCCTGAGACCTGGCACTCTTCTGGTCATCTCTCATCTCTAATTCTCTTCTCTGATTAGATACTGCTCAGCTGCCACAAGCATTAATACATACTGGATATTCTGATTTAAGATCAATCAACAGTTTATTCAAGCTGTTGCTAGTGAGACAACCATTACTACGCACAGAAGAAAAATGTAATGAATGGCGTTAAAGATATGTTTCATTTTTGTGGTTGTTTGCTAACATTGCTGGTGTGCGGAGTAGACATTGAGGTTGAATGTTGACTTGAGTAACTACTGCACCCTGATTTGGGCTTCCTGTGAACAATTCATCGTGATCATTCTGTGACCTCACCTCCTATTTTCATCACTACACTCAGTGAGGCTATCACATTCATCACGTGGGTGTTTGCACAGCTGCGTTTACCTAGCATTAGCCCACACTCCACCTCAAAGCTGCCTGAGGCTGGCTCCTTTTTTAGCATGAAACCAACCAGCATGCATTTTTATTCCAGCTTCATGACTGCTGGATGCCTGGAAAGCACTCCAGGGTCACTGAGCTGTGCTTCCTCAGTTTGAACATCCTGCTGTTATCAGCGGTGTGGAGAGGCTGTACCGTCACTGTGAGAGGCAATGCAGGAGCCAGGACCAGTGACTGGGAAACCTCTCTCTCTCTCCTGTACCAATCCAACCCTCAATTTACAGTGTGACTACTTACCAACATGCGTGTCTTAAAACAACACAACCAAATTATTTACATTAAAAGGAAAGCATATCCAGAATTATTCCTAAACACTGTCACTTAATGTTAATGTAAAGCTGCGTTCAGTTAGCAACTGTTTCAGAATTGATTGAAATCAATCTCAAAAGGATTATAGTGCATTAACAGATCATCTTCAGGGGATCTTTGGATTAAGAGTGAAATCAAACATGCAGGTTTATAAACACCGGCTTTGGGTAATTTTGTTTTCTGGTCCTCTATGTATCATTCATTTTGAGTCGACTGGTGTCTGGATTCTCTCAACATGTACAGAGAGGAGGGCATGGGGCAAAGATGTAAGCTACTGAGAAGAAGAGAGAGAGTGAGTGCCTGAGTCAGCGAATGACAGAAAAAGAGACAGTGAGCCAGAACAACTGAGAAAGAAGTGTGAGAGTGAGTGAGCCGGAGAACAACTGAGAGACAGAGAGACTGAGCCAAAGAAAGAGTGAGAGAGAGAAAGAGAGAGTGAGTGCCTGAGCGAAAGGGAAACTGAATCAGAGAACAAATGAGAGAAATAGTAGTGGTGAGAGTGAGCCAGAAAAGAAAAAAAGTGAGAGGGAAAAGAAAGACAGAGAGTGAGTGCCTGAATAAAGAAGAGAGAGTAGACAATAAAATGGATTGAGTGAGTGGTCACCAGGTTCCTGCTTGGCTTGGCCTGCAGTGCGGACAGGGCCAGCAGGCTTTCTGCCGTGGTTAAATAACCTCTGTCCTTGCCCAAGGCTCTCATCCTGTAAATCTCTATAAAAGCTCTATAGGCTCTTGAGCCAAGGCTGTGACAGCACCCAGCTGGGCCAGGCTCAGAGGTTTTGTCTCCGTATTTTCCCACTTCACTGTCCTCCCAGGCCACATCTGAGCAAAGCACGTTCACTCTGGCATTGAGGTGCGTTCATTCTGTGTCTGAGATGTGCTCAATCTGTGTCTGAGATATATTCACTCTGTGTCTGAGATGTGCTCACTCTGTGTCTGAGATGTGTTCACTCTGTGTCTGAGATATATTCACTCTGTGTCTGAGATGTGCTCACTCTGTGTCTGAGATGTGTTCACTCTGTGTCTGAGATATATTCACTCTGTGTCTGAGATGTGCTCACTCTGTGTCTGAGATGTGCTTACTCTGTGTCTGAGATGTGTTCACTCTGTGTCTGAGATATATTCACTCTGTGTCTGAGATGTGCTCACTCTGTGACTAACTCTGAGATGTGTTCACTCTGTGTCTGAGGTGTGCTCACTCTGTGTCTGAGATGTGCTCACTCTGTGTCTGAGATGTGTTCACTCAGTCACTGAGGAAGGCTGCCTGCCAGGATTCAGTATGTGCACGTTCCTCCTCTCTCTAATTAAACATTTATCAGATTAATTCAGTGGCCTCAGTTCCAGGGGTAATAGAATCACTGCGGAAACAGTGGCCTACATGCAGTAGCTGTTTGCCTGTTAATTAGAAGCCACATTGAATTTCATGGCCTTTGATGTTTTAACTATTATCAGGGACTTCTGCCTGACTTTGTGCCTTTGAACAGTATCATTTTGTCATGGAAACATTTGATGTGATGCAAAAAGGGGTTCCCCTCGTCCTTAGAAGCCCCTTTTATATTGATGGAAATCTGCCAAACTCCAGCTCTTACACATAACTTCATGCATATTTGTACTAACGAACAGATCTGTACCCATATAGACACCTTAGCAGAAGGAGAACATGTCAGCTTATAGAGTCCCACCGATGGTGTGATCATCTGATTTGTCCGCCTAGGCACAGAAACTGAAAGAGGAGCGTGTTTTTTTGTTGATGAATCAGCATTGTTTGAGTGCTCAGTGAGTTTAGGAGAGATTACAAAAGTACAGAAGCACACCACCGGAATTGCAGCTAATGGATGATGTTTCCTGTGTGGCATAGATGACCGTCAATTAATATTTGCATATGTACACTACTTCTTTGGAATGCCCGATTCCATCAGGTATGCCTTTTCCAAGGTCAATTCCACAAAGCAGTTGATGAGATTTTCTACATTTGTTATGGTGAAAGACTCAGCCAGCCTGTGTCTGTGGTAAGGAGTCTGGTTCTTAGACATGCCAGATTTTTCTGTAGCCCTGCATGGACCTCACTTAAAAAGCCAGTTTTTTTTTCTCCTGAGCCACAGAGCTGGGGCCTGTTGAGAAAACAATGTAATGTGTGTGACTACATCCTTTCTCTCCCTGTGCCAGCCCTGTTATCCTCACAGCCCTGCAGACTGAGGTCAATCAAAGCGCCTCGCCTGAAAGCTGACAGCTGCTTATCTTTTGTACTCTGCCAAGTGAACGATATGCGATTAGCACTGACCACCACCAGACGGTAACACCCCGGCTCTAATGCGGGCTGCTCTGCTCCTCCAGGGGGCTATTGCTTTGGGCTGGATGTGTAATTGCTATTAGCTGGTAGGTCAACGCTATTAATCCGGCTGCCGCGCTCATCCTCCCATTTACCTTGAGTCCTTTACAGTGCACTTTATCAGTTGTTGCCATGGCGAACGCAGAGCTGAAGGCTTAATTATTTTAGCTACAATTTATTTTATTTTGTATGAAAAAGCAGAAGAAAGAGCTTCCCTTCAAGGCTAGCCTTTGACCTTGATGAGGGACGGGGCAATATTGATTTAAGTGTGAAAACGGTAGCGGGTGAATTATGAAGTCATGACTCAACGGCCTCATCACATTTGTCACAGGCCACCCGCCACCACGCGTCCAAAATAAAACTCAGACGGACAGACACGTCAGGGCGCGTTATAAAGCACCCGGGCTGCCGCGGAGCATAAACTAACACACAGCCAGACCGGGAAAGAGACGGAAAACACAGAAAGCAGAAACAGAATTAATGCAAAGTTTGGCTGCGTTGTTCTCGTGGCAGACATGCGGGGAAATCGCCTCATTTAACATCAGTGGAGAGTTAGAGCGGCCTGCTCCCTGCACCGTAGAGCTGTCTCCCATAATCCTCTCTGTGCCTTATGTATAATATGTGTGCAGTACAGCTGAGGCCTCTGGCAGCTCTGAGGGCTGAATAGCTGCTTATAACTAAAGCAAAATAATGGGGGATGAACTATAATATCATAGCATCATTAGAAAAAAGATTCAAGATGTATGATTGCATCTCTTAGCATCTCTTAGAAGGTGCTTTTCTTTCTTCTTAGAACGAACGGAGGCTGGCTGGTGCACCATTATCCAAGGGGGTCGGCCTTGTTCCCTGACAGACCTCATTCATCCACACTTACTGGAGAGCTGAGCTTGCGCCTGTTTGACCTCAATTAGTATCAAGCACCCCTGTTGCCGAAACTCTGCTGATCTGTGAAAACAAACCTCATCTTGTCCCTGACTCCCCTGATCTTTTTGCACAATGTGTCTGAGGCTGAGAAAACCCAGCTAAGGGCAGCCATGCCTTTGGAATTCAGCCCGCACACTTTGGAATAAATGGCATGTTTTCTTTTGTGTGGACCTGTAGTTATTCGGGCATTGAATTTGACACCTGTGCCACCTGCTCCTTCTGTCGGTGTGAAAGAGGAGGAATGGAAAGCCACAGATGCAGTCTGTGTCCACGGTGATACACTTTCCATACCGATGTCAAACAACAGACTTGTGGCCGTGAGGAGGCAGGGAACAGTACTTAAAGAAACAAGGATATGGAAATAATGTTTTATTAAATGTGAAATGCCCCCCTTTTCTTGAATTTGTAATGCCCGCTTCATGCTGTACATCACTGCTACCCCCGGTAATAATACAGGAGGGTGCAGGCAAGCACGTGCTCTCTTCCAAAACATGTGATGCCAAGCACTCCCTCTTTTCACACTACACTCCCCTTGTAAAGCTTGCACAGTCAGAGGAAGGCACTTCATGTGCAGCGTTATATGCAAGCAGATTGTGGGTGTCCAATCAACCAACAGGGGGCGGTAGTGTGAGCTGAGACAGCCAAACCCCTGGCTGATCTACCTACCCCTATATCCCAAATTGCTCCACCTCTTGGGGCTGCCAGTCATCGTCAAACTGGGGCAGCAGGGCTCAGCTTGTTTTCATAGTGAATGCCTCGACCACTGAGCTACTTAGAGGCCCTAGAGAATAACAATATCTTGTGATAATATCATTAGCACAAATACAGCGCTATGGATAGACACCACACCCAACAATCTGATTGTGTTTACTTGTTCATTAATAACTGCACAGATGCACACTTGCTGCCACCATGCAGATCTGAGTGCTATTCAAAGTAGAGAACTGCACAGCAGAATAGGTTTTAAAGAAGACATCAGTCTGTGAAAATCACGCAGAAGCTGATCATCTCTGTTTTTTCCCATTATGTTTTCCTCTGTTAGGAATGATGCCTGGACTGTTTTTCAAAATAAAAGGGAGCTGGAGGGGTAGGACAACAGTGCCTAAAGAGGGTTTTATGTGTTAAATGTGTGCTATAAGCACTGAGTTATCACAAATTAGTCATCATGTAGGTGTTAAAAGGATTTAGAAATGTTTACAGAGATAAGTGGGAGGAGGAAATTGCAAGCAGAAACTGACACAGTATCATCATAAAACCACCACTGGTACTTCCAGCCTCTGCTGGTACTTCCTGCTGCCACGGGTACTTCCAGACATCACTTCCTCCTCCACCTTCTCTTGCAAATTACTATCCATCTGCAAAAATACAGACTTTTAAATGTATTTATATATGTTGTTTGGTTTGTATGTTAGGGAGGAACCCAGAGGTTGGCCCTTGTTCACTGCAGTCTCTGCAAAGATATAGGCCTGGGGGAGTCTCTGCATCACAGTAGTGCACAGTAGGTAGTTATGGAGTGTTCTGTGTTATTAGTCTGACCTGGTGTCATAGCCTAAATATCACCACCATATTTGCTGTTCTTCCAGGTTGGCTGAAATATCAGTATTAGGCACTTAGGGCTGTGGCACATTAATATGAGACATTACAAAAAGCAGATCAGAGATCTGATCAAATTTGAATTTACAGGGCCTGATTTTTAAATTTCCAAACAGATAGTTTTGCCTGTTTTATCAAGACTTAGGAAGACTGGGTGCACAAGCTAAGATTTTGTTCTTCAAGCAGGCTGAAGTAGGGTCATTCTTTCCTAATGGTAATTAAGTGAACTTAAGCAATCAGTTATTTCCTGAAATTAAAGGCAGGGGTTTGTAGACATGTCTATGTGGGGGATTTTCTAAACTCAAAAATGAATGTTTCATTGATGAATTCCAATGTGTGAAACATGCAAGTTTTAATAGCCTCTATGGTATGAGTAAAATATCACCCCTTATTTGGTATTTCCTTGGTTACATCTTTTGTTTACTTGTTCACTGCTGTTTTGTCCAGCTAAACTATCAAACAGAGTATATTTACACCTGGCAACAAATTTCCAAATCAGAGACAATATATCATTGTTTCATCATATTTTGAATGTTTGAATCCAACTTTAAAGAAAGATCAGAGGGATCTGGTGTTTTTAGATTGAGTCTGGTGGTATCTGATTTGAAATGTTCACCTAGATTGTCAGTTGTTAGGGATTTCCTGGAATGGAAACAGCTGTTTCCAACATGTTAAGTCCAGCACTTCTTGCTGTTTTGTTAACATTGAACAATGCCATCTGAAGCTTAGATGAAGGGTCTTTAATCCTTTCATTACCCTTTTTGCTTGTTTTAGTATTCCTTACTGCTGCACCTATGTTACTTGTCACAGTGATTTAGACAAATATCTCAGTTTAAATTAGAACCCCTAATACTGTATATCCAAACATGCGAAGCATCTGCTGTGAATTTCTTGCAGAATATATTTTTTTACCATGATAGCAATTTTATCTTATGTTTCTTTTAATATTTCACATATTTTTTAATATTTAAAAGTATTTATTCACTGAGTTTTATGGACATATATGTTGCAGTGTTAGTTCTCTTTACTGGAAAATGGAACAGCCCCACTTCTGTGTGTGGGGGTTTGCTGCATTGCATTGCTTGATAGCATCAGGATATCATCACAGATCATTTCACACATTGGTTAGTAATGAATAATGAGAATAATGTTTACTTGTATAGCACCTTATCATACCAAAAACAGCCCAAAGTGCTTCCAACAAACACAAAATTCTGGTTACAGTGAACACCATGCTAAGATCCTTCCCTCCATTCATTTCAGCAGCTGGTTAAATTAATCATTTTTATTCGTCATGGGAAGCATTAAAGCAGGTGAACGGTCCTGACCTTTTGATACCCTTGCGGGGTAATATCAGAAACGTCTATGTGGATATTTCATCAATCGTTAGATGGCTTAGAACAAAGAATGTAAACAAGCGGGACCATTCGAAACTGTACCTTAAAAATGTTAAAAAAAAAAAAGTTCAGGGCCGGTCAGAGCCTTTTGTGCGCGCATGTAAGTGATTTGACAGAGAACATAGATGTGAGAGGTGATGTCACATCTGTCCTCACATTGTTTATCAGAAAGGTTATATTGATTTCCCGCCTGTATGGGGATTCAAATCAAGGCCCCGTTCCCTCTGAATCATTGAAGGACATGTCCGTGCCGCAGCAGATGAAAGCCTTCACAGAAGGGATTAGAATATTGTTCCGACTGAGAATGCTTCACAATTGATCTATTTGAAAAAGATAAATTTTTCACATTATATCACGGCCAACGTCAAGTAAACAACCTTCGCCCCCGTCTGTCATCCGCTTCTGTTCAAGGACTGGAGGGAGAGCTGGAACGCACCACACAAGGTTTATAAAAATCCTCTCCCTCTCTGAGAAATTAGATTCTGTTCAGATTTTCAGATTCAAGGGCAGAGAGCACTGCCCCCCCCCCACTACCTCCCATCACTTCCTCTTTCTGGGTCAATGCACTGTTCTGTAGAGTTCACTCTGGGTTTGGGAAAAGGCCTTGAAGTACTGCAGTGCTACTCAATTCTTATGAGGAAACATGTAAGATATAAGTTTTCCTCATGCAGTCATTCAAGTCAGTAGCAGCGTTCTGGCAAGAGTAGTAAAGTAAAGCTATACTTTTAAAAATTGACTATATCGTTGTGTAACCCTGCTGCATGTTGAAACGTATGTAGGTCAGTTGTAGGAAAATTCATATCTCAGACAAAATGTAATTTTTTCAATCCTAGACTACTATAATAACCAGCCCAAATACACAATGCAGGATCCAATGCCAATCCTAGACTACTATGACCTTTTGGCCTCTAAACTAACAGAAAAAATCTTTTAAAAGGCTAGCTTTCATTCACTGCTATTTTTCATTTGGCTATCTTTCATTAACATTAACATTTTAAACATTTAACAGTTTTATAGCAGACTCCTCAGTGGAGTAGTCCATAATAAGTGACAGATGTCTCATCCAATAGGATAATACAATGACTATGGAAAATGTTGAACTCTACAGAGGCCAAGGAGTGTGAATAGAGCATGCTCTATGCTGATGATTACTGTCTGCCCAGGAAGAACTGACACTGGCATACTAAATTCAATGGAGTGCAAGAGGAGGAAGCCATCATAACAAACTACCTAAAAGAAGAAAGACTGTTTCCTTTACACAGCTCACTTTATTTTGTTTACTTTTCCTGAATATCACCAAAATTACTATTACAGGATGTGAAGTCAGTTTATTCATTGTGGAAATATTGTCTTATTCTGCCAGGTGACATTATGTATGTCTGTTGCCGGTTTCAAACTACCTGCTGTACTCTAAGCTGCAGTCTAAGGACACTAACATCAGCGGTGTGCTAATTGAAGTGCACTAACTCTAGTCTGTAGTACATGGACTGGAGTCTTTAGTGCATTAATTAGGCTCTGTGGTGCGCTAACTGTCATGTGTAGTGCACTAACTGGTATTTAGTGTATTAACTATAGTCTGTAGTGCAATAACTGCACTCTGGAGTGCACACACTGGACTTTGTAATGTACTAATTGGAGTCTGTTGTGCACACTCAAAAAATAAAACTTATGCCACCGAACTCTGCTCCACTTGGACTGTAATCGTTTGTTGACCCAAACACAGCCTTATGAAAATGTGATACTAAAAGGCACAGCCTATGTTGAAGGTACCGATAACTGGATAGCTGGATAGATCAGCATCAGATGAGGTAAATAACCAGCTTGTCTAGTTAAGATCCACGCAGTAATAATATCATCATCAAAGAATATTAGCTCACATTTAACCTAGACTGAGCCTGCGCCTAGCTGTTTTTGAGACTAGCCTTATATTCTTAACGAGCCTGACTGTATCTCCTGCATCACAGCAAAGCTCAGGATGAGTGTGTCAAAGCCCACAGTGGGACTGTCACTTAGAGATGTGACGTTAAACCACAAAAAATGAATAATGCACAAACTTCCATGGCTATCCGTAGTAAAGAGGTTAAGTGGAAATGGATTAAGTGATTGGGAGTTGTATTTGTGTTGTACAGAAAGCCAGCCACACCCCTCCTTCTGGGTGGTCCTGCTTGGGCGGGTCCATCAGAACCCACACAGCCCAACACCCTAGGCCAACGCTGGTGCTCTCCCACCTGTGACACGCAGGTGTGAAACGCAGCTTGGCCCAGTGCACAGGTGAAGGAAGCAGGTGAGAGGCCCCTGAAGATATTCACGAATGCTTTCCCATGACCGATAGCACTCAATCAGAAAAACAGCAGCAGCCTTGGATAGAGAACACTTTGCCCTCAGAAAGCCAACTGGAGATTTCCCATTACATGATAATTTATCTGAAAATACAAATGAATGAGATTAATTTCCTTCAGTGTTCCTCGCTGAAGCCAAACATCCCTCCTGCTGCTCCCGCTGTTCTAAAGCACGAGATTAAAACAGGAGAAACAGCACCTGCAATACTGGGAAGCAAATCTGTCGGTGTGAGGCGGGAAGGGGAGGGACAGGCGAACAGAGAGTGACCCCCCATGCTTTGTTTTGCTTTTTTGTGGCTGCTGTCTGTCACAGCCTGGGGGGGCTTTAGGACCTGGGACAGCGTCAGATATCAGCTCATAACCCCAGCCTCAGATGTTATCCCCTACCATTACATTACATTACTTTGTCATTTAGCAGATTCCGTTATCCAGAGAGACTTACATAGGTTACAATTTTTACATGTTACCCATTCATACAGCTGGATATTTTGAGCAAAACATTTTTACAAATCAAAGACAGTCAGATACGGTTCCTTGGTTCCGTCTACCTACAAACAATTATAGAATAAAAAGAAAGTGCTCCACCAGTCCTCAGTCTGTAAATTAAGAGGAATGGAATCTGAAGACTCTGGCACTTTTCTATAGAGCAGTCTAAATGGTTGTTTGCACCAGTAGCCACCCTCTGTCTTTTTTTTCACCTGCACGGTTACCGCTTATCTTTCTGGTTGTCATCGTTATGCCGTGCCGCTCAACAACTGCGTGCACCAGCGAGCCGTCCTTCCTCAAGGTTTGTTGACCCCAGAAGGAATTCTTGCCGAAATCAATTAAGCCCCGTCTTCATAAGCAGGAAGCATGAATGGCTTCCCCCGCAGAGTGCTTCATGGTGTCTGTGGTGGCTGCAGGCTAAAGCTCTACCAGAGAGCTCATTTGCTTTTCCTGCTGCTTGGCTCTGTTCCGGTGTGCGAAAACGACACGAGAGAATTTAGTTTAATCAAAGGAGGAGTGAATGGCCCTCACTATGTGTGCGCCCCAGGAGAGAGTGTTTAGGCACAGTGAAAAACAATATTTCAGTACAAAGTGGGTCAACGTCACAATGCAAAAACCCCTGTCTCACACCTGATGAAATGTAATTCCCTCATCTACTAAGGCTGGTATTAATATTTAATTACTTTAATATTTAATGATACTTGATCTAAAGGAAATGTACATATTAATGCAATCAGTCATGCTAGGATTGTATTAACCAAATTAGCTCCCTTTCTGAAGTTATTTCTACCACAAATGCTGTATCCATGTATTCTTCCCATAGTGACATAATACACTAGCTTTTGTCATTATTATTATTATTACATTTACATTTACATTTATTCTTTTGGCAGACACTTTTATCCAAAGTGACTTACAAGTGAGGCAGAGTAGAACACAAGTGAAAAAACATACAGTATAAGGAATCAACAGTATTAGAAGCCATGTGCAAGCGCTGTAGTGTGGAAGTTCATCCCACAATCGGGGGACAATGGTGGAGAAAGTTCTAGTAGAAATAGTGATTTTTTTGCTGCGATGTGATGGCACCACCAGATGCTGTTCGGTAGCAGACCGTAGTGGTCAGAAAGAAACTTTGGCTTGTAGTAGTGAGTTCAGGTGGGTAGATGCAGCTTTGTTGGTGTCATTACTGCGGCTTCTTAGCTTGGTTTGTTTTTGTTTTCCCCGTCCATGTGCTTTTGTTTTTCCCTGTGTTCCAGCCCTGCCCTGCTCTCCGCCCTGTCTCCGCCCACCTGACTACCTGAGAGGCTCCACCTGCCTGCCGGCACACCTGCATCTCATCTCCTTATTAGCCTTGCCCTATTTATTCCCCGTTTGTTTCTTGTCTCGTAGCGAGTTCGTCTCAGTTATTCTGTTACGCTATGAGCTGGGTTCGCCTGCCTGCCTGCCTGCCTGCCTGCCTGCCTGCCTGCCTGCCTGCCTGCCTGCCTGCCTGCCTGCCTGCCTGCCTGCCTGCCTGCCTGCCTGCCTGCCTGCATTTTTGCCTGTATACTTGACTTCAACTTTGGATCTGTTTTTGGTTTTGTTTGCTGTGTTTTTCTGGATTGTTACTTCGCCTGTTTTTCGACCCTGATTCCTGGACTGCGTTTTGGCTTTATTAAACTCGTTTGTGCATCCTGCATTCCTGTCTGCGCCTGAGTCCCTGCCAGAGCTGTGACAATTGGTTGTTCTGAACACAAGCATCAAGGCCTTGAGCTTGTGGGCAGCTACAGGAGGGCAGTGGGGCAAGACAAAGAGAGGTGTAACATGCTCCCTCTTTGGTTGGTTAGCATCCAGGCGTGCAACCGTATTCTGTATCAACTGCAGAGGTTTGATCGTGCATGCAGGTAGGCCCACCAGGAGAGCATTGCAGTAGTCCATTCTTGAGATGACAAGAGCCTGAACAAGGAGCTGTGCATTATTAGTAGTAGTAGCAGTATCATTATTGTTAATATTAGTAGTAGTACAGTATTATTATATGTACAATTATGTGTTTCCTGGTTGTGTGAAAATCGGGTCCACCGCGTTTGATGTGCAGTGTTTTTCTGGTATGAAGTCCTTGTAGTCAGAGGGAATCATGGGTGTGTAGCTGAAACATAAATGACTCATTTAAAAACCATGCTGTGTCACAGCTGATACACAATGTACAGCCGAGTAAAATCCCTGGTCAGCTCTCCACAGCTGTGTTAGCATGTCTAATCCTGACTTTACTGTGGCCGATACATTGCTTGATTGGACACAGGGGGCGTCTCCTGCGTGCGTGCAGCCCGCTGCTCCCGGCAGGTCTCGACTGCTGCTTCTGGGCCTGGTGCCTTCTGGTCGCCAGCCCGCTCCGCGAGGGTCACTGTGTTCTCATGGTCCCAGGAACTCCCAGCGGCCCGAGCTGGCAGCCCACTGCGAGCCGGGCCTGGCGCCAAGGAGGAGCACTGTGTGCAGACCCCATGAAGCCCTGCAGAGGCCCAGCCTCACTGCACAGGAACACACGCCCAGAATCCAGCGCTATATGTGGCCTGACTGCAGCCTTTAAGCCTAAATTACTGGTCATTAGCCTATAATATAATATATATAATATAGTATAATAGCCTTATAATATATATATAATATAGCCTAATATAATGTCCTGCAGGACTGTGATAGCTGAGTGTAAGTAATCATTCATGTCTTAGATGAAGTCTTACTCTTGGGTTTATTTTTGACAAATGTACTGTTCAAATTAAATTATGAATTCTAAAATAGGTTGACGTATGTTTTAAATTTACTTGCCAAGACAAAATAAAAACCCTGTAAAATTCTTTTTTTTTAACTAAAATTTTGTAAAACCATAATTTGAAATCACCATTATCATTACCATTACTAATAAGTGTAAAAACCTCATGATAGCAGACAGACTTAGCTAGCTAGCATATTGTGTGCACATGGAGACAGCTAACTAGACAGCTAAAGGTCACTGAGGGACTGAACCAGCTAAGTCCTCTCAGCTCCTAGCAATTCACATTATCACATCAGAATGAAAACTGCTGTTAATTTCATATTTTCATAGTGTCCAATTCAAACCTGAGATATGTACGCATAAACCACACTTGCGGAGGGTTGCGCACCATTGTTACTGCTAAGAACATTCAGACATGGTCATGTGCTTCAGCCAGTTCTTGTGTGGGATGCTACAGCCAGCAGATGCCATCATGCAAATCCTCCACTCTCAATTTTGTGTTGACAGTTTCATATAAAGTAATACATCTCAAATATTGTGATCCACATTGCTGGTACATATAAGCAAATGTAAATATCACATATTGCTTTTGCTGTATTATTCATCTGCCCAATGACTAATGTGGAAAAAAACTGAAATAAGTGCACTGTGGTGTTTTTCCTTTTTAAAATAATATTTGATTCTGATGTAATCAACTTATACCATTTTATGAGAAAGTATTGAAAAGAACTTAGAACTTGCCAACAGGCTGTGATTGTATTGCAATTTCCTCCTGCAATGAAGACTAACAGCTCCAAGATAAAGCCCATCTGCCACCAGGCTCCAGGCCGGGGGGGTGTGGTTTTCCAAGGCGTTTACATTTATTCACAACGTGTGACTTTGTACCACCCATTGTAAGAGAGACCCGGGTGTGTAAGTTAAATTAGAATCCTGAAAACTGAAAAATGCCTACACAAGGCACCAAAAAGACGATCGGCAGCTTTAAGTGTGAATTGACCCCTTAACGATTAGAACAAAGTGCCACTCATTATGAGCAAACAGCTTCTTAGCAATCACTGCAACTTCCTCAATGGAAAGAGACGGAAAGGGCCAAGGACTATTATTGGCAATTCCCCCTCTCAAAGCCTGCATTGCCAGTTCAGTTCTTACTCAGGTCATTGGTGTTAATGTGTACTGTTGTATTCCCCTTGACATTTTCACCTCTATTTTCTCTTGGTATGCTCCTCTGTGGATGGTGTTGTGATGTGCAGTCGGACATACTTTTTACCCCCTCCCCCTTCCTGTTGTGAACATTATGTCCACATCATTGAAATGCTCTTGTGTTTTCCCATGTGTTTTCCAGGAGAGGGGGACCAGAGAGTTGATGGTGGGCTCTTGAGTCCTGTCTTGGAAGGGAAAAGAGGGAATGTTTCACTGGGGCATAATGAGCTAAGACAGGGGGTGGGGCGTATGGCTAGAAAAGGTGGGGCGCCGCATCCCATTGGCTCTTTTTCATCTCGATGGCAGGTATAAAAGCTCTAACCAGGCTCTTCTTCCACCTCCTCCCCAGGAAACTGGGGCATAAAAAGAAGCAGGAGCAGAACAGGAAGCTGAGGTAGAACAGGAGGCTAGAGAGGAACAGGAAGATGAGGTAGAACAGTAAACTGGAGAGGAACAGGAAGCTGAGGTAGAACAGTAAACTGGAGAGGAACAGGAAGCTGGAGAGGAACAGGAAGATGAGGTAGAACAGGAAGCTGGAGAGGAACAGGAAGCTGAGGTAGAACAGGAAGCTGGAGAGGAACAGGAAGCTGAGGTAGAACAGGAGGGTATTGTGGAACAGGAAGCTGGGGCAGATACATTTCCCGCTTACATTCCTCACTAGGAGTTACTGTCATGCGGTTCAATGTGCTCAAGTACAAATCCCTCAGGAAGCTGGAATGATGAGGTGTAGTGGATAGGGGTCCTTGAAAAGGATAAGCTCAGGAGTTAATTTCATAATGTGTCCTCTAGGCCATGTGAGCCTGTGAGCCATACCCCACATTTAAACATCAGATTAGAAGTTACTCTGCGACCTAGGACTTGCTATAAGCCACTTCTCTGGAGCTCTGAACCTGCATTTTCATACTCCAGAAACACTTTGATCACTGCCTTTATTTTCATTTGTGGATCTATGCTTTATATAAACATTCGACAAACATTTTTGGAAGTACCTAAGGTCAATCCCACAGGGCTTTACAGAAGGCAGAAAGCCCAGAAGCCCGTTAAAAATGAAACAGAAGTTGGAGTGATTATGGATACAAGTCCTCAGTTTTAAACTTGTTTGCCTGACCGCACCTGTGAAATGGATTAGGTGTAGATGTGATGCATTAGCTCATCATTTCAATGAACCATCACCACATTACCCTTGAAGTTTCTGTAAAAGCCTTTGGTACAGCTGGGCTGTTGAATGGTGCGTGTCTGAGTTTCAGACTGCCGTGCTATCACACGCTGCAGGTATTTGTTGCTGTTTCTGATCTGTGAAACGCCTGTCCCCTTATCTTACGACTAAAACACACTGGCAAAAATGCAAACTGAATGTGCAAAAAGCACTACGGTGTTTTGGCTGCATGAAGGTTTTCAGAACAGTGAGTCTTTCCAGGAAGCTGATGGATCTGAAAGAAACACTAAACAGCGTCAAGGTTAGCATGACCCAGGGTGAAAATGTATTTGGCACAATTAAATAATGACGACCTTGAAGAACTCAGAAGAAGAAGAGACAGAACAAAAATCTCTCCTCTATGCTTTTCTTCCGAGGCACATTTGCCCCTAAAAGCCTCCCCCTTTTCGAAAAAAAAGACCAAATAAATGTTAATTTTCTATTTTTCTCCTGATGGTCTTTTTCTGCACAACAGAAGCCCGTTGCCGGGCTAGTGTGTGCAGCTCTGGCTGTTGTCATGGTTACTGCTTCACTTTTTTGCTCCATCCCTCTCTGACGTTTCCAATAAAAGGACGTGGCCTTGTCTCCACCACAGTTACAAATTGAATACTGCTCTTTTCAAGGGTCTGTGTCATTCTGTCTGTAACTTAAAGAGCTATGGGAGAGGAAATCACTGGACATCCAGGGCTAAGCCTGTGAGTGAGTGTGTGTGCGTGTGTGCATGTGTGTGCGTCTGTGGTTGTGTGCTTGCATGCGTACATGTGTGTTTGTGTGCATGCGTGTGTTAGTGTGTGTGTGTGTGTGTGTGTGTGTGTGTGTGTGTGTGTGTGTGTGTGTGGTGTGTATAATGGAGCAATTCAACTTGTTCATCTAAAGTGTACAAACCTGTGCCAGGTCTCAAACAGAATTCTAATCCCATTCTACATTCACATCTGAAAAGCGAAATTTGAGTGGTTTAAAGGGAGTCAGGGGCTTGCATGAGAGTATTTTACCCTTGAAGAAGGTGAAGTACAGAGAGGTGATGATGGTATGGGAACAAGGACTCTGTGAAAACCAAATCCCCTACATCACAAAGTCCCACACACACACTCACGTACTCTCACACACACACTAATCTAAAAACAAACTTTCAGGCCATTACACACATTAACAACACTAGTCACATTAGACAAGTTTTCTTTTTGTATTTTCCATTCAGACTGTGATCTTCAAAAACTCTATTTTTTAAACATTTTCATTTAGATAAAAAAGCAGCAAGACCAATGAAAATGTATTATTACAATAAAAGAATAATGATCAATGGATGAAGGAGATATGGATAAGGGGCTTTTGTCATGTTGTCAGGGCAAGCTGTTGCATTCTTTTCTAAACACAATCTTTGACAGCAGCACTTTACAATGGGAATAACCCGAGACAGAGCCCTCAGCGAAATGCCTCCATAGAGGAGTACAAAGGCATACAGTTTCTCCTTTTTACCTCACACGTTTTGAGATGGGCACGGTAAGCACAGCAGGGCAGCAGGTAGCATACGAGCGTTTCTTTGTCACCGGGTTTGCTGGCATGTTTCTCAGTGTCACAGTTTGGGGTGACCCTGTGAGGAACCTCACATGCCCGGACAGCACAGACTGCAGCATGCCCTGGGTCACAGGAGCTCTCCCTGCACCATAGTAACTACCCTCCCCAGGGCTGCTTCCAGGGTAAAGTCACTCTTTCCTGCACTTAATTAGCTGACTGCTTTCACTGCCGCTGACAGACAATGAATTTGAATGACGGACGGGCCGGTTGGCGGGTGACCCTGAGGGGAAGGTCGGCCGCGTCCCGCCACATCGCCTCCCTCGCTCCGCCGCCTCCCCGCCCCAGGGCGGTAAATCCTGCGGATGCTCAGGCAGGTCCACGCGTGTGAAGCTCATCGCCGGGGAGATCAACGCAGCAAGGAGACGGCACACGGCAGCCCCACACTGAGAGGGCTTCCACTTCCCCCCTTATTCACAAGCAGGTACTGGGGAACAGTGAACATACCCGAAGAGTGAAACACAACCGTGGTAATAGTGATAAGCCCAGTACAAACGCACACAGGTACATGGTGGAGGGGAAACATCAGACACACCTGGGAACACAGGAGGCATCACAAAACCTGGCCAGGGTGTGAGAACACAAGAGCAAAGATTAAATCAGAAAAATGTATTCCACTGAAATCTGAAATGTGAGGGATGAACTTCCAGCCTGATCATTCTTGAAATAATTTGACTCTGTCATGTCACAAATGCCATTCAGGTAAAGTCTGGATTACAGTTACAGTAATTACAGTTTTCATTGCTTAAGCACATTCCTCCAAACAGAAGTCACTTTCGCAAAGCAGTTAACAGACCCCAAAACTGAATCACATTTGCCAAAGGCACTTTTCACTAGCAAAATGCACTAAACACGTCACAAAATCAGATTAGTCTACCAAAACTTGTCATCAGAACTTATTTCTATCAGTCATTTCACAACGGCCCAATAAATGCCAACTACTAGCAAAGTACCGACCATGGCTAGCCTTTTTGTGCATGCATCACATTTTGACACTATAATAATCGTCTGTAAAGGCAAGTCATTATTTTACCACAACAGGGGCGAAAAGGATTTTATCAAATACCAAAGCAGAAAGAATTTCACTGCAGAGCAAGAACTGAATCAGAAGGTTTTACTTTATTCTGTAAAAATCTGTATTTCTGTGAAAATAAAGCAAGGTCAAAAAAGCAAAACAAATGTGCTTTCAGTCCATTCTCTCTAGTCACTCAGGCCCCATGTTCTCATCAACATCATACAGAGCTTCCCCCTCCCATTGCAAAGAGAACAAAACCTCCAGCAGTGGCACATCCTTGGCTGTTTGTGCCAGACAGCCAGCATTCGCTACATCAAGGAGTGGCATCTGATCAGGTGGCATAAGGCCAGGTGGTCTTATAACGGAAGAATTCCAGAATAGTACTGGTAAATGGAGAGTAATGGGGGGATTTCACCAACACTCAAACCATTGTGCAAACCATTGTGACCTGACAGATTGAATGTAGCTCTGTCCCATATGATTGCAAAGAGTGACACATTGACAACCATGAAGGAATGTAATTAGACACACTGCACTGTGTGGCCCAATTGTGGGAATGTGGGTAAGAACTACCCTCACTGAAGACTGCAGAACACATGGTTATCTTGGCCCCCGTTTGGCCCAGCAGTGGCCCTATGACTAATCATTCCACATCTCCTTACTTTCAATAAGTCTGTTTCATCTGATCTATAAGATGATCAGTGGAGTTGAATCAATGTCTCCAAGAAAGATATTGTAGAATGAAGGTAATTATAGGGCAAGTTCATTGTAAAATATTCCAACTGCATGCAGTGTAATGTAATATTTTACTGTAAGACATAGCACGAACCCTTACTTGTACACACCAGTCTCAGTTCCTTCACACTGTCATGATCCTTTTCGAAGGGTACCTTGTTGAGCCATTTCATTGATTTGATGTCTTTTCAGGAAGTGATCAGTGGTGGCCACACTTGCACTATTGACATTGGCAGACATAGTGGGCCTACATGATCGCTGCCTGGATTTCTCCTAAACAGACAGCATTGCTGGCAGCAACCATGTTCACGATGGCAGCCTCTCACTGTGCAGTGAAGACTTTTCTCCAGCCTCCAGCACAGGGTTTTCTTTGAATTCTTTAAAGAAATTTGCAGGAAAGAAGCTGATGGCTTGATAATAGATGGAATAGCTTGTGCATACTGCACCCACTTATTTTTGCTTCAGCCATTAGCCCTTAGCCAAACACTGCTTTTTATTTGATGAAATTCATATAGTTATTTATGCCTAAATGCTTTGTGAACAAAATATATGTTTGTACTAATATAACAAAATGAATGTTTTGTGAATATTAGTCTTAAATAAATTCTTTGTGAATAAAATAGGTGTTTGCACTAATAAATCAAAAAGGGAAGTTTTGTTAATATCTGTCCCTTGATCAAATTTGGTACCACTGTTCCAATTAAGTATAATTAGTTGATCAATTTCTTGTTCTAAGCCCTATTGAACTAATTTGTCTTCATCAATTAATACTTGCATTCACTATATGTGTGCGTATCTTTTTGTATCTTTTTGTTGTATGTTTTGAGTAGTTTTAAATCACTGTGGCTGGAACTTGATCAAATGACTTACTGATCAAGATCAGATAAAAATGTTAAAGAATGTGTCATTTTTTCAGTGTGCATTGGCATGAGCCTGGCTACATTTTTGTTTGTTGGACATGTCAATGGACAGAATGCTCATCCAAACCTTCAGCATGTGTCTGTTCTGTAAATCTTTCCCAGAGGCATCTATCAGTCCACTGCGGAATGTTTCCTCTCTTTGGTTAATGTGCCCCTCTTTTCCCCAGTAATGTAAAAACTGGCTTCTCATTGGCCTTCTGCCTTTGTCCTAAAGATGGACACACTGGCTCCTCATTGGACCTTTATTACCTGGAAATGACAAGACTGACTCCTCATTGGCTATCCTTTCTCTTGAGATGTAGAAACTGACTCTTCAATTGGCTGCTCGCTGTGAAGGCTGTATGAGCCAATCTGTCCCCTCAGCAGGATCTCTCAGCCACAGCTATAGCAGTGCTGTACCCATGACCCTGTGACCCTGTCACCCTGTCACCCTGTCACCCTTTTTATTCAGGGACCCGCTGTCACTGCTACCACTTTCCCGAGCGCACAGAATTCTGGCTGTGTGCCTTGGCCGGGGCACAGGGCTCTCAGACGCCGGGGGGGGAGGGGCAGGGCACGGTGCACTACAGTGGAGAGGAAGACCCCTGGGTGGCACTGATAACAACATCAGCACACAAGAGCAGCTCTCAGCCTTGACAGCCTAGTGACCCAGCAGCTACTGTGCAGGGGAGAGCACGAGGGAGAAGAATAACAGAAATGAATCAGGTGAGCAGAGGCCATGAATAACAGCAGCATGAACGCACTTGCATAGATTATTTCCCTTAAACGATGTCTGTGAAAGGTTCTGAATTCAGCGGCATATAGAGGGAGGGAAGACTGAAATTTGAAGCTGTGAATGGGGCTTGTGCACTCACCGTTACTCACACAGACTCCTCTCTTTCCTTCTGCATGCACTTTGCCCTCTGACCTCTGACCTCTGTATGGGTTTATATGGATATGCTATTTCCTGTGAGCCACTCAGCAAGAAGCAAATTCTATTCAGCTATGAATATCTCATCAGCCATCTCATATTTCTCCAAAAGCTACTCCCGAATCACACTCATAATCAAACTCAGTTTATTGTTGTCATTGTCGTTCAAAATTTATGCATGCCCCTTGCTGTGTAACTGGCTTTACCACCTGCTCCTTAATTTATAACTGTTAAACTGAATAAAATGTCTAACACCAGCTTTGCAATTGTCGTTATTTTGGACTTCATGGATTTTAGTCATTTCATACAAAAGAAAACATTTGCTGTAAATGACTCTCCACTCATCCCATATTGTTCAGCTGCTCCTTTTAAACTTAGACAGTATAGAGTTGCTTACATATCCAATCTAAATCGCAGCCCCCCCAAGCACCTGCTGGCAGACGCATTAATCTGAGATTTCTGTAGTGATCAGAAGTGTTTTTATCTCTGAGTGGCAGCACTACCTTTCTCCATCTCTCTTCCTGACTCCCTCTCTCTACCTCTCTCCCTTCTCCGCCTATATCTCTCTGCCCTTCCCCCTTTCCTTCTCTCCATCTCCCTCTCCTCCACCCCTCCTCTCCCCCATCCCTCGCTCTCTCTCCCTCTGCCTGCTCCCTCTCCCCCCTCTCTCTCCCTCCCACTCTCCCTCACACCCTGCTCCTTCCCTCTCTGCCCCTACCTCTCTCCCCCTCTGCATTCTCTTTCTGTCCCCACCCTCTCGCTCCTTCTCTCCCTCCACCCCCCCCTCTCTCCCGTCTCGGCTCCCACCCTCTTCCTCCCTTACTTCTCTCTCTCCCTCTCCCCCATCTCTTTGCCCCTCTCACTCTCCTTCTCTCCCTCTCTGTGCCCTCTCCCCTCTCTCTCTCCCTCTCTCCCTCTCTCCTTTTCTCCCCCCTCCCTCCCTCTCTCCCTCCCTGCCTGGCAGCACTGTCTCCCTCCACCCACGGCCTCTCCAGCCAAACCCAAGGTCACAGCGCAGGCCCAAGGTCGCTGTGCTGGCAGTGCAGAGAGGAGCCGATGCCGAGCAGCCTCGGAGCGCCGCTCTTCCTCACGGCCGCTCTCACTCCTTTGTTGACTTAACTACCTGAGCTGATGTTTGCCAGCTGTTCACGGACACTCCAGGAGGGGTTTAGCAGGAGCCGCGCGACACGAACACACGACCCACCAATGGCACCAGGGAGAGGTGCTGCTTTTCAGAACACGTCAGCTCCGCATTGTGACTCAGAGCAGATGGCCTTGACTGGGTTGCAAGTCTCACATGAAGATGTCACACTGAAAAACAACTACACAAAGGAAACAGTCTAAACCTGCTACACTCTTAGACTAATCATCACATCGTCCATATCTGTCTGGTAAGAATGTCTTAAACACATCAGACCTGATACCATTTCTCTCCAAGTGATATTTTGGAGAGCTTTGTTGCTTCTGGGAGCCTTTTGTCATGAAATGCACACAGAGCAGCATGAAAAATGTATAGATACATAAAGAAATAGAGAACTAAATAAATACATCTACCAACAACACATTGTATAGTGCTAGTTGCTATTGTTATTGTTAATTGCTAATGCTAACGAGCCCACACACTGTTTCTCAGCTGATATGTTTAAGTTGGAAAATAATCAAATGAGAGTTAATCAAATGTGTACACACCATTGTGAAGTAATGAGTTCCATTTGTGATTGTTAATTGTGGGAAGCCATGGTCATCGAGTTGAAAATTTTGAATGCTGTTTGGCCATGGGTCCCAGGAAAGGAAGTGACTCACTTTCTGTGCAGTGAGGGCCCTTCTCCCAGTTATTCTCCCTGGGGTTTCTGAAGGTCTCTGTTTCCATAGATTTCTCCAAAACACATCTGTTGAGCTCCAACAATCTTTCTGCTTGTGATGACAATTTTGTGGAGCAGCTTTTCCAACCAATATATTAGACAAAACATTGTAATACTCCCTATAAAAGATTTGTTAGAGTTAAAGTAGTTTTGTCCTTTGCACCTTACTCTCAAAAAATAAATATGCAGTTTACCTCTGCAATAGAATTCTTTTTTGAAGCTTGTAAGCCTCTGTAACTCACCTCTGTAACAGCCTCTGTAACAGCCTCTTGGCTTTTCTGTATTAAGATCAAGGGAAGATTTATCATACAAAGACAATGTAGTCATTTTTATTTCCAATTAAAAGACTGACCAATGTCAACCACAGATTGAGTGAAGGCAATTATTTCTGTATAAAGCACAGCAGTGGTGATAGCACATTGGTATTGGTGTCCTGGATTAGGTGATGTGTTTGTCCATTTCTTCACCTTAGCTTCCTGCATAAGGATACGCACTGCTACATTTCTCTCCAGAGCAATGTGTGTTACTAACCTCTATCCAAGCTGATATGGCTGTTCATATTCAACACTGAAGAATATCCCAACAATAAAACCCACCTTCCCAGTGTTTGATAAGGAATGATTGAACAGCATCCCCAACACACCATTCAATTTGCTACACAAAATGTACAGGGTAAGAGAGATACTGAGGGGACTGAGGAATAAGCCTTATACCATAATTTCAGGACATTACAATACAAGAGCCATCAGAGCAACAAGGTGATAGTTGTTCAGCTTGGGTGGCCAAGATGCATCATGGACTGGCGTGATATTTTTCCTTATGCCTTATGCATACCTTATGCATACCTAAAGAAGAATTATAAACTAAGGTAAAAACACCACTTAGCAGGTGAGGACAATGTAGGAAAACATCACAACAGGCGTTATGGTTTGAGAAATCCATTGGGCGGCCAGAACAGACAGAAGTTAGATATTATAAGTACAAAGGACTTTTCTAACCAAGTTCAGTCTGATGGGATAGTATCGTTTCCTAATCAGTAGGAATTTCCCCATTGTCTCTGTCTCTCCTTACGGCTAAGGCATTCCAGCTCTACTTCCTCATCAGGACCTGGACCACAGGGCCAAGTCTCAGTCTGCTCCAGATCCTCTGTGTCAGAGCACTCAGACTGGGAGTGCAGGTTAATATGTATGCATCTATTTATGTATTTATTGGGTATTTTTGACAGGGACAGTGTATTTTAATTAACATTTGTTGTAAATGTGCCAGAGTTATCCAAAAAGGCTAGTTTTCATCTGCACTCTCGGGACAGATAGCTACAGGCAACAAAAAGGAAAAAAAAAACATGGCAAGAATGAAACAAGAAATGACATGAGACATTGACAGCCGAAGCATGTTAAATACTGCAAATCATAAGCAACTAGCCCAGATTCCTCCTCAAGGCCAGAGCATTTATTAGCAGAGTGGTTAGGAAAGAGAATTGATTTTTTCCCCACTTTCCAGAGTTATTGTACTCATCCTTTATATATGTGGAAAAGTATCCATTGTCTGTAGTGTAGGTCAGGGTTAACCACAGTACAGAATGCACTGTGTTGTACCGCAGACCGCTGCTGTTAGCATGTTTCTTAGCTGTGCTGAAACGCTGTGCCCTAGAGCCCCATGTTAAGTCCAAGTCTCCACAGCTGTTCGGATCTATGACGTCCCCAGCTCTTCTGCGGTGCCATGCTGAACCCAAAGGATTGGCAGCCCTACATTTTCAAAATGAGTACGCCAATCATTGGTGCCCCCCCCACCCGCCCCAGCACCCACACCCCGAGTGCCATCTCTGTCTCTCTCTGAGGGAGCAGCACCAGAGGGAACATCCACAGCACAGGTGCTATAAGCAGAGGCTCCGAAATTCTCCAAGACTGCAACCTGCTTAATGAAGGAGCACACAGTCTGTCTCGCCCTTTCCCACACTCTGCTTCATCATATGCCCACGCTTCACAATATATACATGTACACTAGCCAGTGGGCTGTTTTGTTTGATTTTTATGAGTGTGATGTATTTTTCATGTCTCATGACCTCAAGTGTGGGAAATGATACTCTAGAGCAAGTTCTTCAGTTATGAAAACCAAAAAGCATTCAGACCACAAACAGATGTGAAGTCTCCCAGCCACATTCTGATATTTTGTATAATCAATTCCAAATGCATATCTTAACTTGCACAGCACAGCAAATTCTATTTTATGCAACATGTTATGTAATTTAACTAATATTTCATCCTGCCATGGAAATCAAATCAAGTTCTACCAAATGCCATGCTGTCTTTCACAAAGTATTCAGTAGTTCAGGCTTTAAAAGCAGTCTTCCTGAGATATGTGTGCATGTGCCTAATATCAGGAACAGTAAAGCCAGTGCAAAGTTTTGCAGTTAAAGATCAAACATGCATTTGAAAATTTAGACAAATACTGAGGTCAGCACACAGTTCCACGCGGATTCACTTGGCCTTGAGAAGGGCAGAAACTTAATCCAAATCAAATATCGACATCAGCCAAATGTTATTTCACCAGCAAACAGCGCTCGCTGGAAAAAGACATTTCCAGACCTTAAAGGAACAAACACTGCGAAAAACACAGCCACCCCATGAGATCTGAAAATAATGTTAACCATGTGAAGCCTTTTCTCCTCTTACAAGTAATAGAATCTGAGACCGGCAGCATTTTAAAGCCCGTGGAGCGCTGTCCTTGACGAATGCATGTTCCTTTTTCCCTTCGAAGTTCGAATCTAATTAATGCAGACTGAGAGTGAGCAAATGCCGACCGGAGGTTTGCCAAGGCCAGCCGTAATTCACTGCAGCGCCTCTCTCTGTACCCGCTTCCCTGCTAAAATGCTCCTTGTATTCCTCTTTAAATATACTCTCATGTTCTTATTCATTCCCTTCCTGTGAAAGGTGAACCTGCCTGCACACAGTTCAGGTGACACCTGGTCTTTAAATCAAGCCCACCTGCCGCCGTTCTCCTCAGGCGGAGTGTCGGCCGCGCTGCCCAACATGCCCCAGCCATAAAAATGATGGAGGCGGCCCTCGTTGCCGAGGCACCGGTGGTTCGCGCAGGTGATTTGAAATGTTAATTTATGTCCCGCGAAGCCGCCATTGAAAAGGGAAGGCGGAGCAGCTGCCGGCCGCGAAAGCAAGCAGGCGTTCGTCTAATTTATGTCCTTTTCATCAGGTTTTATTGGGCTCCCTTGAACACAACATGAATACGTCGCCTTCGCAAGTCAACAGAGCAGGGTCATGTTTGCATAAGAGGCTAAATTATGGGCGTAATAGCGTCGCCCTGGCAAGAGTAGCCAGGCAGAAGGCGGGGAGATTGCGTGGCTGATGGGTATCCCGGGAAGATTTAGTCCCACCTCTTAACAGACTTACGCTTCAAGGCCAATATGCATGAGCCGCTTCTCAAAGGATCACCAGCATACTTAAATGGGACATGCAAACTGAATATAGTGGTCATGCGGGTGGCTTCTTGTCACATATAAACTGATTACAGTGGTCATATCAATAGCTTTAGCATGAGCTCAATGACTAGCCATATAGCTGTCTGAACTTACAAGCCACCCAACACCTACAGTATGTGTCTGTCATTAGGACTGAAAAATGACCCAACATATGGTGCTTATTGTGCACACACTACAACTGATTTGCTGTCTGAAGAGGATCTACATACGGTACCATAGTAGTTAGCACTACCCAGTGCTGAATACATGCAATACTTTAGCAGTTAGCATTGCCCAGTGCTTAATACATTGAATACTTTAGCAATGAGCTCTTCCGTAATGCTGAATACATACAATTCTGCAGCACTTAGCAAAGCACAATGAGCTCAAATAATGGCACCGCTTTTTATTTCCATTGCTTTTGGCTGCTGTTTTGCTCCTCTGCTTTCACTTTCATTCTTCAGGTTTGAACCTAACAGACTAACCTGCTGCAGGACCCAGCAGCAGACATGCTGAGCTGCACTGCTGAGCCCCTCCCAGTGTGTCTGACAGCATCTCTCCATTGTCTGAAGGAACACACTATTTGCTGAGGGAGTGCTCAAATACAGCACATAAAACCAGAAATTAACACACACAGACCCAGTCTTGCTCACATTACGCCTTACGCTGTACAGATGTTAAATTGTCATGGCTAAACCGCTGCCCTGGCAAGCCGCTGGGAAAATTCTTCCTCCGATAACACAGAAGAGCAGTTTACATAGAGGAGTAAACATGACAGCCGTTTGGGCCGTAGCATGAATGTGGATTGTGTGCTATTGTTCGTGGGACCTGGTCTATGTCAGAATGAGCCTTTGTTGATCTGCATCTCAAGGCCCCGGTCTGCATCCCACTGAGGGAAGGTCGTCGGGTAGGTGGCGGGGACCTTGAGGCGCTCGTTGATTGGGGAGGTGTGCGGTGCTCAGACGCAGCACCGCGAACGTTCCCCACCACACCCCGGGCTGCCTCTCGCTGATGTAATAACAAAACAACCGTGACTCACGCAAGGTCAGGGGAAAAAAAGGGCCAATCTCAAATGTAAATTGCCCTTTAATGAAATATCGCATCCTTGCAGTGCGTCGGCTCGCCCGCGTCCAGACTCTGATTTTCATATTCAAGGAGAGAAGGAGAGCAGAAGACAACCTTGAAAAGAAAAAACACGGTGGGAAGCAATCTACTGCCACCTGGTTTGCTGGCACACAAGTGCGTGTGTATTTCTGTGTACCCTACGCAGTGCCTTGGATTTGCTTAAGGGGGTGGATCAGTAATGTGGTCTTGTTCATAGTGAGAGTGGTTATGTTTTAATGAGGGCAGCATGGAGTTGGTGGAGTTCATTCACCACTAATCTAAAGCGATTTCAAACCAGACTGGAAATGATCATTTAGGATTTAAAAAGACATTGATTTGGTCCGTTTATGAATGGAAACCTATCTCTAAGCATCCAGCCCATTAAGCAGGGGTCATCAAGATCCGTCTTACAGCTAATTGCCTGAAAGTGCCCTTCCATCACACCTGCATCCTTATAATCCTATTCATCAAAATTAATTACATAAACTGCTACATTGTTTTTCACATGAATTATCTGATAACCGATATACCAAAATAATATGATGATGCAGAGTAGCTCTAAGTCACTGAAGGACATTGCAGAAAGCAACCATACACACACCTGGGATATCTGACTACTCCTGCCCTAATCAGGGACATTTCTTAGTGAGACTAAAAATGGTTATACTGAAGATACATGCCAAAAGGGAAGACTGGAACATTCTGGCTGATTTGATGAGTGTCCTCTGAGTTTTCCCACCAAATTAGTCTGTACATAAATTTGCCAAATGATAGGAAAGACTACCCCCACAGAATATTCCCCAGCCTCTTAACCACTGTGTCTTACATTGGTTTGTCCCGGCTCTGATCAGATCAGCCATTTTCAGACTGTGTGTCTTACAGAACCAACTGTTATAACTGTGCTTTGACCTGAGTTCTGTTGCATCAAGTAAACCCCATGCTGGTGCTGTACATCTACAAGGCCCTTTCTACTACCTGTCTCATCCTCACGGTTGGAACAAAGGAGAAGCCACTTGTGGCCTGTCTGGGCATGGGTAGGGCCTCAGGGCTGCTGGAGTTTCAAGCTTTCCCCAGCAAAGGCACAGCTATGTACAGTCTGTCTGCACTGGCCCTGCCAGCTGATGCTGCTCTGTATGTCCCCCGCAGCATGTAGCATGCATACTACACACATACTGCCCCTGGTCTTAGGCTCTGTAATGCCTACAGCACTGAGCTATCGTGCCTCTGCATGTCCTAACTGCTGCCCTGCTCCCTCTCCACTGATCTGTCGCAGCACGCAGCGTGTATGCGCCATGTGCCTCAGTGCTGCGTGAGAGGGACTACAGCCATGACTGCATGTGGGGCTGCCTGCACTCAGAGGCCTTAAGCATGTAAAGTGCCATTCAAAAGTTTGGACACACCTACTCATTGAAGGGCTTTTCTTTATCTTTACTATTTTCCGCATTTTAGAATAACAGTAAAGACATCAAGACTGTGAAATAACACAAAATGAAATATGCATTGACCAAAAGAGTGTTAAACAAATCAAAATATTTTAGATTCTTCAAAGTAGCCTTCTCTAAAGTATTCTTTAAAGTTAAGATTTCTTTTGAAAAGTAATTCATACATAGGCATCAACGTTACTATTTATGTTTGCCTAACACATTTCCACCATTTAAGCATAAGTCTTCATAAGTGTTTGAATGCATGTTTCCCATTATCTTAATCAGATGTATGCAAACTTTTGACAGATACTGTACATGATTCCTGGCATGCGCTAAGGTGCTCTGTAGAGTGCGGATGGGGGTACTGATAATGTGCTGAGGCCAGTGTGCCAGTGTGGGTGTTGCAGAAGCTCTTCTACAGCAGTCTCAGGTTACTTCCATTGAACAGACCTGTCTGACCCACTCAGGATTCCACTAGCCAGAAATCCAGCTCCTGTGTTCCTTCTGCCCTGCATCTAGGAGGTTCTTCTTGGTAACAGGAGGTTCCAGTGCTGGCTGTGTTCCTATATTGACTATGAATGTTCTGCTTTAGACCACACCCTTTCAGGGACATTCATAACCAGCCAGCAAATCCGATCACTTGTCGCTTCAGCAATGGTATATTCCTGCATCTCCAGCACAGTGCTGCTGGTGTATTCCTGCATCTCCAGCACAGTGCTGCTGGTGTATTCCTGCATCTCCAGCACAGTGCTGCTGGTGTATTCCTGCAGCTCCAGCACAGTGCTGCTGGTATATTCCTGCATCTCCAGCACAGTGCTGCTGGTATATTCCTGCAGCTGTAGCACTGCTTGCACTCACACCACCCACCATATACCCACACCACCTACACCCACCCACGACCACAACACCTACACCCACCCACACCCACAACACCTACACCCACCCACGCCCACAACACCTACACCCACCCACGCCCACAACACCTACACCCACCCACGACCACACCACCTACACCCACCCACGACCACAACACCTACACCCACCCACACCCACAACACCTACACCCACCCACGACCACAACACCTACACCCACCCACACCCACAACACCTACACCCACCCACGCCCACAACACCTACACCCACCCACGACCACACCACCTACACCCACCCACGACCACACCACCTACACCCACCCACGACCACACCACCTACACCCACCCATGACCACACCACCTACACCCACACCACCTACACCCACCCACGCCCACAACACCTACACCCACCCACGACCACACCACCTACACCCACCCACGACCACACCACCTACACCCACCCATGACCACACCACCTACACCCACACCACCTACACCCACCCACGCCCACAACACCTACACCCACCCACGACCACAACACCTACACCCACCCACGACCACAACACCTACACCCACCCACACCCACACCACCTACACCCACCCACACCCACAACACCTACACCCACCCCTACCCACACCACCTACACCCACTCACACCCACACCACCTAACATCCACACACGCCGTTAACACCCACCCACACACACACCACCTACACCCACACACACCCACACCACCTACATCCACACACACACCACCTACACCCACTCACACCCATACCACCTATACCCACCCACGCCCACAACACCTACACCCACCCATGCCCACATCACCTATATCCATCCACACCCACACCACCTACACCACCCATACCCACACCACCCACACACACCCACACAACCTACATACACACACACACACCACCTGCACCCACTCACACCCACACCACCTATACCCACCCACGCCCACATCACCTATATCCATCCACACCCACACCACCTACACCCACCCATACCCACACCACCTATACCCACCCACACCACCTACATCCACACACACCCACACCACCTATATCCACCCATACCCACACCACCTACACCCACCCATACCCACAACACCTACACCCACCCACGCCCACATCACCTATATCCATCCACACCCACACCACCTACACCCGCCCATACCCACACCACCTATACCCACCCACACCACCTACATCCACACACACCCACACCACCTACATCCACCCACACCCATACCACACATACCAGACCACCCAACATCACTTACACCCACACTCACACTCTCACCACCCACAACACCCACACCCATCCACACCACCCACAACACCCACACCTCCTACAGCACTCACTCTGTTTCCTGCTTCACATATGCAGCCTCACTTTAACTGCATCACCTGTCAGGAAGCAGCAGGGACCACAGCCACAGTGTCAACAAAAGTGAGAAGGCCTTGAGAAACTACAATCATTGGCCTTTCATTGCAGATATTATCTTATAGAAAGTGTTTTCAAAGGGGAAGGAAGCAGCCGCATTTGAAATTTATCAAATCAGAATTGACTTGGCATTGATTTGATGGGTTGGGGGGGGGGGGGGGGGGGGGGGGGGGCAAACAGCGCCAAGAATGGCTTTCCATTTCATTCAAGGTATTCTGTCCTTGCCTTCCTCAACCTCTGCGTAATAGCATTTGGTGCCTGGGAAATTACTTTATGAACCTATAAAAGACACTTATATGCTCTATTGAGGCCTGCCTTCTGTTGTTGGCCATTGAGGAGTCCAAGTTGTTTTCATTTAATTGTTTTCCATTTGTCCTTCATTTTCTCCTGCTCCTTTATAACTTTCCGCCGCAGCGCCTCGGTCTGTCTAGTTTTCAGCTTTTCAGAGCGAGGGCATAAAAGCAAGCGAATTGCGCTCGAGGCCGGCCCTGACCCTCACCACGGCCGAGTCAGAGATGACCACACAGATCCACTTGTTGAACTTAATGGCGAAAAACGATGGCAGTCTTAATGCTGCTCAGGCTAAGGCACCATGAGAGTGGTGGTGGTGGTGGTGGGTGGTGGGGGGGGGGGGGGGGGGGGGGGCGCAGCTGAGTGCAGCTGAATCTAGATTTCAATGGCTGCTATTTGTTTTGCTGTGCTTCTCTGTTGAAGGTCTCATAGGACATCTTTCTTTCTTTCCATAGGGTCCCGCATGAGTGTTTCATTTCAGGTTAATGTGCCGGGTGGGGCAGCACTGTTGTGTAGTGGTAAGTAGCAGCAGAATGGTATAGGCATAAGCAGCAGCAGTGTGGTGTAATGGTAAGAGGTAGGGCTGTATTGTAGTAGAAAGCAGCAGCAGTGTGGTGTAGTGGTAAGGAGCAGAGCAGTAGTGTGGTGTAGTGGTAAGGAGGGCCAAGGTACTTAATCTGAATTGAATTGTAATGAGTGTAATGTTATGTAATAATGGGACTGACATGTTGCCGATGATGTACTGCCCCATTGTAAACCAGCTTTCCGCATGTAAAGCATAAATTATGACAACACAACTCAGCAAGCAGATGTCTCACATGGTAATTCAGACCAAGGAAGAGGAACAGGCAGTGTTGCAGAGGTTTTCTAAGGATATGGCCCAGAGACAGTTTTGGCAGAGTAGCTAGGCAGTGTGTAGTGGCCCGAGCTCAGTTTGGAGAGAGTGGCCAGCTGCTCTGTGTGGTGCATGGAACCATCCTTACAGCCTGTCTCAGCTTACCCTGCTAAAGATGATGTGTGTCAGCACTCCCACAGGCTGTGGGGGGTATGGATGCACCCACAGTCCTACCTTTGGTGATCGAAGAGCTTCCCCTTCCAGCCGGTGAAGTCATTCCCTTCCCTATCCTCTTCATTTCAGCCCTGCCGTTTGCCCCCAGCACCAGCCCTCGACCCCCCCCCCCCCCCCCCCCCCCCCCGCCAGGAGCAAGCAAGAGCACAGCACTGACTGCCCACTAGGTAGAGCTCAAGAGTGCTAGCAGCAGGGTTGCCATGAAAATACAGCATGGCATAGCATAGCAGGATTGGAGTGATGGTGGTACACTTTTGAGAACAGCTCTGATTATGACCAGAGTGATTCTTTTTGTCAAACTGCTTTCCACAATTTTACAGATTGCCTTCTCCATTCAAATCCTGTATTGGCTGATCATTTGAATTTTATTTCATGTTCTTCCATTCATTAACACCATAAAAAAGTACATTTTCCCCTGATGTGAACACACTCTTTCAGACTATGTTGTTACTTTAGCGTCTGTCTCTTAGTCAAGGTCAGTTTCTTGATTAATTCTAAATTGAGTGGCTTCCATGGTAGAATAAATAATTCCTTCTTCAAAAACCTATGAAAGTCTTTTATGGACTATTAAGCATTTCATTAGGGCAATAATACACCCTTATGAATGAGGCAGGCATTGACAAGCACAATGATTGCTGAAATTATTCTGAACAGATTCTAAACGCTCAGTCCCCATACCTCGCATTAGGTAAAATGAAGATGAAATTGATTGATTAATTTGTTACGGTGTTTTGAATTTTAATTTCATTTTTACCACTTTTCAGGCCAAACAGAGAGTTTTTTGTGTGTTTTGTGTCTGAGGAGGTCAGTGGGGAAGGAGCTCCCCTTGAGAGGCAAGATGGGTTCTACAGTCTGGGTTTGAGCCCAGGCGTTTCATCAACCATCGATGCGGACAGTGTCCCACCACTCTCTAGTACCCTCGGATTCAGACAGCTGATGTTAAGTGCCCGGTTCACTGTGTGACTTTTAGTCGAAAAATGGCTGTTGGCTGAGTCTGAGTGTATCAGAGGATTTCACATCTGTCACTTCAGTGTTCCTGCATGACTGCAATGATTGTCATAGTAAGACAAGTTCAATTGCCAGTTCCAAAACAGGGTTGCATTAATGGGAATCACAGCTCTAGTGGCTTAATAAATGCATAAATCACAGCAATTCCCCAGTCTGGTGTTTATTGGGGCTTTGCTAATTGTTTCATTTTTCAGCTGTGGACTCCCTAACCTTATCCTTCAGTTTTAAACCATTCCTGCGCACCACAGTTCTGTGATATTCGTAAGTTGTACTTTTACTTCGTAAGTCACTTTGGGTAAGAGCATCTGGTGAATGACTCTGCCGTTAGGATTCCAAAAAAAACCCAAATACTTTTTAGCCAAGGACAGATAGCTATTAGGTATTTTTGCAAGGAGTAATTTGCCTGCTAGCTGGCTACTCAGTATGGGAAGGATGGATAAAATCAACCCGATTGGAACTGGGACTGCTGTAACCCCAAGTAACATCAGCAGTACATTCAGCAAGACTGCATTACATTTCTGGGGAATGCAAACTTGCCATTAGTTTGGCAATTCCACTGGGGTGGATTATGCGCTTTTGACTGTAGATCAGATTAGTAGACTGCTTTTTAAGAAAATTTGATAAGAAGACAACACATTCCTAGATAAACGTAGGTACAAGCTCCACTGGGCTGGAGTCACTCCTGGCTCTTCAGTACTGCTGCAGGCTGTTATGTTTCATGATGATGTTATTGGAGTAGCACTTATACTGGATAGATATTTTATTTACAGAGTTCCAAAATGGTTACTTGTGTAAAATTTATATTATACAAAATTTCATTATAAAGATGACATCTAATTTATAAATATATGGGGATTATGCTGGCTTTCATTTTAATTAGTACTTTTAGGTCATTGTTTTATGTACTGAATGCACGTCACGGATCACCCACAGCCGTGATGGGGATCCTGAAACCTATCCTACAGGTGGAGGAGTTAACCAAAAAATGAGTCCAGAGCTGGCCCTAGCATTTTTGGAGCCCTAGGTATGATTTTTGCTGGACTGACCGATTTCTGCCTTTCGGTAATCTATCAATTTAGCCCTGAGACAGGTTTGTAGCGCTTCTCTTCGCGCACAATTTATGTCTTCCCCTGACTGGGGTAGACGCACTATGTGATTCGCCTGAGCCAATATAAAGGGTTAAAAACAGGGCAAACGCTGTCTCCGCTGTCTATGAGGATGCGCTGCTCCGGATTGTGGGCGTCTGAGGGGACGTGGTCGTGACAAGATGTTGGGTTTGCTTCCTCCTGCCCATTTAGCCAGAACCACAGCAGGCGGAGCACTGAGAGACTGCGCTGAGGGTTTACTGTGTTACATTAACATTGATTTATGCACTATTGCAATGGGACTGGTCTATTCCTCCATCCATTTTCTGTCACTACGTTACACCCCAGAGGAATTCAGGTAGTTACAGGTATAGGACATAAGGTGGGGCAACACCCCCGTGAAACACCAAAGATATTAGTCAGATTACATCAAAGATGTTGCCGGATCATGATAGGTAATAGCCTCTCATCATAGCCAGGTGTGAAGACAGCACAAGGCGAAGCCTCACGGTTTAACCTAGGAGCAATTTCTGGGCCCACTGAAATAGAAAAGAACATAATACATCTCACTGTATCACGTGTGAGTGCCGTGTCCACTGAGGGGTTTGGACTCTTACGACAGAAACACAGTGTGTGATGTAACCTTCACTCTGAGAGAGGTGAATTCACCTTCAACGGGGACTGAAGGATTGTGCTCGGCCCTCAGTGGGATAGAGCACATGTTCCATGGCAGATGTGGGCTCAGACATTAAGCTGTAATGGTTACAGTCATTGGTAATCGGGCATAATTAGCTTGTGTACTGGGCGGCGTTCGCGAGGCACAAGGACATGCATCTCCCAAGGCCTCCATGCAAATGAGTGGCGGAGGAACTTTGTTTCTGCAGTCCTTGGAATTAGCACACAAAAGTCCCGTGCGGATTCATCATGTGTCCTTAATCCCTTTTTAATGATCTGCTGTTTGTTACCTCTCTCCTTGAAAAATGAGCTGCAAATCAATAAGTATTAAAACTTTATCTGATTGGCAATCTGGATCCACAGCCATGCAGACAGACCACTGTTATTAAGCAATGTACTGTGGATAAGTTCGCTACAGCACTAAGGAATTGCAACTTTATTCTGCAATATACTTTTGTTTATGATTGATACAGGTAGCCGGTATTCAGTGGGAATTAAGCTCTCTGCCTGCAGTGTGCAAACAAACACAATGAAGAGGGACAGTGAAGTGTTTTTTTCTTGCAGGCATGCGAGTTTCACTTGTCTGGTCTGCACTTGTAACAGCACTGAGAGAGGGGGCTGCTGGTTGTGCTGCTCTAGGCTGCCCTCCACTGACAGCTTCATGGAACTACAGGTGAGGAAGGAAATCAGATGTTTTATAGATATTATAGTAGAACTTTAATAGAAAGAACTGCATTCAGTCAGTATTTTTTGACTGACTACCAAATAAATGTGTTGTAAATGAGTATTTACTTCCATATACACCCTTCTTTTTCATTTAGATTGGAAATTTCAAAACTCAGCAAGCTTGCTGAAGTCACAAAACATTCACATTAAATGTGAGTCAACATTAAGGATAAAGTTAGATTGATTCATAGCCCGTTACTGTAATTACAAGAAAATAACATCACTGTCACAATCCCAGGTTTAATCTATGTACCTAAGAGGCTTAGCAAGATGTAACTGCTATTCTACAAAGTTTGAACAACAGCATTTTCAGTTAAAGCACCAATATTTTGGAATTCCCCAGGGCCATAGACAGTGTAACCAGTTTCATTGTCTTCACAAACCAGGGTACAAAACACATCCGAATGCATCTGCATTGAACCATTCAAAACCAGTTCCCTACATTCCACGCATGTAGCTTCCACTCCCAGAGTGTGGTTTGTGTGCGTCCCAGCACTGACCAGGACCGGCCTTTCAGTAAGCATGGAGTCTCCCTCTGCCACAGAGCTTCTAACAATAAACTCTGCTTTGGCTGGGGGCCAGAGGAGCAGAACTTTCGCTTTTACAACCGTCGTCTCTGAAGAAAAATTCCCTGAAGGAAGTGAGAAGTGAGAGGGCTAATACAGGCGGCGGAAATGCAGCTGGCTGGGGGGGGGTGTACTGTTTGAAACGGTCTGTCACTTTGCTGCTGAGCGCAAAACGTACGTGCGATTCGGCTACCAGCATGGCTGGAGCTGTGGTTTAGCTGTCATTTAGATCACATCACTAACATCACCTTTCTGAGTAATGACTGCTGGCATTAGGACCAAGGAAAGGGGATGCAAATGGCACTAGAGGGTTGTGGGTTCAAGTCCCACACTGGACATCAAGTTTTACGTTTGAAAAAATCCACTTCAGCCAACAAGCCAGCTCAAAGAATATAAAACAATGTGAAATGAATGTATTGTTGTATACAGATATACTGTCCATGCGTATTGTTATATATCGACATAATGTGCATTTGCTTAGCAAATGAATAACAGCATGACACAGCCTGTCATCCCTGCTGTGGTTATGACAGGTTTGAACATTGTGGTGTCATGGAATTAAAATACTGCTCTCTACTCCTGTTACATTAACGTGGCCAAGGAATGGATGTGGCTGTGGGCCAGTGGCCCTCGGCTCAGAGCTAACCCCAGATCAATCAAGGAGCAGGAACAGAGATCAGCCTGATTGTTTTGATGTGACTTTTTCTCTTGCGTCTTCTCTCTCATTCACTGAGGAGAAAACAGAAGTGAGAGAGCTATGTCCCCAGCCCCGCAGACAAATAGCGTGCAAGACGGACTTCAAACCATGAATAAGCACTTTACAACACAATCAATATCTTTAATTGCACCAGAGATGAGTTTATAAGTCTCATTAAGTATCATTATTCAATCAAACAACAACCAAAGAACAACAGTCATGATTTTGAAGACTAAAACACAGAAATGGATCCATTCAGGGGTTGCCCTAACTATTTTGAGCAAATAGCAAATGTTATCTTCCTGTTATGATATTTTAGCAACGTAACAACAAATCAATCTGAACCAAAAATACTCAAGTGGGCATGTCAAGACCGAATGTGTGGCATTTGTCTGAATGTAACAGCCATGAACTGAAAAAGAAGACAGTGTTTCTACAGTCCCAGTCTGACAGCTGTCCTTTATATTACCAGTATACTGTACTATCACTGCACGTGTGTCATAGAATACACTGGCTCTGAAGCCCAGGCTTAAAGGCCCATTCTGTGCAGACAAGTCTTTTAAACAAAGTCTTGCTATCAGGCAGAGAGGATGACAGGAGACAGAGAGAGCAATGTCTTATTTTGTGTGTCTCCTCCAACCATATACTCCAAGTCAGAGCATATTTCCTGTACATGTGCTCACATGCATGTTTAACCTGTTTTCTAGCAAACTCTGTCAGCCACAGCACTGGCATATTCACATACTGTAGCATGGCTGGAAGTTTATACTGACACTTGTAGCTTCTCGCTGGGTACTGCAACAGTGGCCCACATGGGATCTGTGCTCATGTTCCCCTGGTTTTGCATGCTCAGCAGAGATCTGAAACAGAGGGTTCGAGTGAACTTTTATTTTCCAGTCATATGTCACAGGCCCAGAGCTGACGTCCAATCATCTCTCGTAGGTCCAGAAGACCCCTCCCCCAGCCCCCCCAGCGCGCTCACATCACGTCCTCTGAGATCTGGAGCTGGGGGGTGCTGATCTCGCCCGAGGGCAGGCCGCTGGCCACGCGCAGCAGGCAGCTAATGACCATGTCCTTGGCCCGGGCAGCCTCCAGGTTCTGCTCGCGCGACAGCTGCTGCGTGATCTGGTCCACGCTGGTGAGGATGAGCTCGGAGGCCAGGATGGCAGAGGGGGAGCCCTCCTGCAGCATGCTGTCCACCATGTGCTGCCGGTACAGGTCCAGCAGCTTCTGCTCCAGGTACTCGTTGAGCTGCGAGTTGGAGAGGGGCCGGCCGCCGTGCAGCTGGATGCTGCGCTCCCTGCCGCTGCCCCGCTTCCAGCGCGCCGAGTCCCCGCGGGGCTGCTGGGGGCACTCCAGGGAGCCGTGGGGCGACTCCAGAGCCGGGGGGATCTCGCAGGACTGCAGGAAGGGCCCGTCGGTGAAGTCGGAGCTGTACCCGGCCACCAGGTCCCCGACGCTGCCGCTGAGGGGCAGCACCTGGTCGCCGCCGATGAGCAGGTCGCTGTAGTTCTTGCAGATGCTCTTGCAGGACGACGGGACCAGGAAGGCCTCCCCGCTGGGCCGGGACGCGCAGGGGATGTCCACCTCGGGGGAGATCCGCCGGCTTTGCTCCGCATCCAGATCCGGATCCTGGTACCGACCACCCGGGGCCATTTGGGGTGCATTCGGAATCATGTGCTGCCCCGCACTGCCCGCCCCCTCCGGGGAGAGCTGTACCAGCGGCTGGGTCCTGTAGGAGACTGTGGTGAAGTTGACGGCCTCTGGCATCTCTGAAGCAGCCCTGTCTCTGCAGCCAGGGCCAGAATGAAACTCAGGTGCGCCACTGCACTCTAAGTGCAGGCTGTAGGCCATTCTCCAGAGCGCAGGCTCACAGAACATCTCTGCAAGAACAAACATGAGCTACATTTACAATCAGCCAAAAGCACACATCTGCACCTGGATCGCCCACCTTCTGCCTCAGCACAGAGGGATGCAGGTCAGAGCCAGCATTTCCAGGGCTGGTCTGCTCATTCCATGTGTGGTTTGCACATGGACACAACTGCTGTGACCTAGCAGCAATGATCAACAGTCGTGGTCTCAGTGTCTGACACAGTGAAATATACACACTCCACCAGAATGCTCTTAGCGTTTAATGCAGTAAAATATACACATTGATACAGAATGGTCTCAGTGTCTGACGCAGTGATATATACGCACTGCTACAGAATGGTCTTAGTGTCTGACGCAGTGAAATATACACACTGTTATACACTGTTTGTTCTGCCAATGCAGATCACTGGAGATTGTCAATAAATGCTGCCCAACTTCCAGTTAGATATCAAAGTACAGCTAAACAAATAAGACAAAACAGGGATGCTGTGATAAGAAAATGCCTTGTCACTGGAAGGCATTAATAGTCACATCATCACTCAGCACAAGCAACAGTTAACTCTCACTGCACAAATCTTGACCAGCTTTCTCTTCTGTTAATCAAAACATGAATGGTGAATTCCACTAAAATATGCACTTTTATATCATTACACTTCTGATCAAACTGTATAGCTAAACGGAGGTACTAATTTTGCGATGTCTCACCTTTAATTCTGTCTCAGATTCGAAGGCCTCTGAACTCACGCAGTTTGTCAGCTCAGAGAACACAGCGGCGAATACAGCGCGGCGCGCTCTCTTTAAACCGTGCCAAATGACAGAGGAACTGAGACATGCTTTGAGCTCAGTCAAAGGCAGCGAGAGTCTAAAAAGGGTAAACCACACCCCTCTCTCATTTCCTCATACAAAACAAGCTTTTCAGTGTTGCATGCAGGGAGATGAGCTTGAAACTCTAACCTCTAACGACAAATATGTCATAACATAGTCTTGAGAAGTGATGCACTCAATATGTTGTATGTTTTAGGTGTTTTCATACAGTATATTTCTGTGATGCTCTGTGACTAACTTCTAACATATCAACCGATATAAAAAAGTTTCCTTTTGATGATGATTTAATATTTGTAATGTTGATTTCCACTCGGCTATTATGAATCATTTAACTTACTTACATTGTACTTACTTAACTTACTTAAGTACTTAACATTATACTTATTGTTAAGTACTTTTGAGGTGTAATTTAGTGACCCCTTCAGAATGACTTCCAAACAACTGTTGCCATTTTTGCTCCAGTCAAAGTGGTGGATTTATCAGAGTGGCGTCAACAGCCTACAGAACTGGTCCACACAGCTGTAGTATAACCAGGATAACCACAAGAGCTGCTTTTTCAGTTGAACATCCCCTTCCAGTTTTGTATTTTTGTTTTGCTATACACCTATCCAGCTGTCATTGAAATACCCCAGAACAGGTAAATAAAGTTATGGGGGGAAAAGATGAGTTTTTTCCACTGTTAAATCTTGTTTGAAGGTACGCACCTCGGCCGGTGTGGTATCAAAGCTTTTCTGTCTGGCACCGGTACATTTCACACAATCCTGAGGCAGCAGAGGCAGGGGAGTTTGACTGAAGCCATCACAGTAACAGACCAAAGTTTCAGTACGCATAAAGTGGTGCTTAGCGATGTGTGCTCATAAAAGTAGGTTTCTCCCCTCGGAAGAATGAAAAGAAATATACTTTAGCTGTGTCAATGCACTTAGCAATTACCTAGATGACAGCAGACTCTGTGAAAGTTTACAGTAACAGTGTGGGATTTGGCAGGATATGTGGGCTCAGAGTCAGAGCAGTCAGAGCCAGGTGAGTCTGCCACCAACTCAGGGTCAATGCGGTCAGAGCGAGGTGAAATTGCTGTGATAACACAGCCACAATGGCACACCTTTATATGACCGAAGAAAGTTCGGTGGTTTCCTCAGACATTCAAGCTTACGTGTTTTTTTATACATAAGAAAGAACAGGAAATGAAGACAGAGTGACCCTGTAGGGCAGGTGAACGCCTGTAGGAGACACTCACAATGACTGTCTGAGTAAATCAAACCAGGGGAAAGTGCTCAGTTAGATGAGCAAACTAAGGCTGTTTCAAAAACAGCCATGTTAGAGCCATTAACGGTATGTTTACAGTATATTTAAAGTTATTAATACATGTTTCAGACATTCAGCTGAGCATGTTAGCAGGGGCCCCTTTCTGAAAAAATATTGATTTTCCTCTTGGAAACAAAAATTGATTTCAAGTTTCAACTAGATATAAAAGTCATGCGCTACTTGTGGTAAACGGTAGTTGCGTTTCCAGAGAACAACCCCAGGGTAAGTTTTGTTTCTGATCTACAGGCGCAGCTGTTTGGTTTGAAAGAGGAAGGGGACACCGTGTGCTTTGAAGTGTAGAGGAGTCACAAAAACCTGCCTGAAGCCCACCTCTCTCTGTTACGCAAGCTTCTTTAATCAGAGAGCTGTGTACCTCTCTGGCTTTTCAGTTCCCTCACCGCTGGGTGAAGGGTTCTGCCCCTTCCCCTGCGCATAGGAAGCAGCACACTGCGAACTGACCCTGCGGACCACAGACACAAAGGGTGTCTGCAACAACCTGCGTAGCCCGCGCTCTGTGGTGCGTGGCGAAGCTCTTGGTTTGTTTCAGGTGCTCTATAGGCCTCCCACTAAAGGGGAAAGGCAGCCACACTGTGCCATCACCCACTGCCATCAAGGTAAATGGGAGAGTCTGGTGACAGAGCTAGAAAGCGCCGTGGGAGGCCTTGAACTTTGAGCTTCCTGTGGGATCATTGTAGCTGCATCAAGCACCATTTCACAGATATTCTGCTTTATTACACTTTATTGCTGCCATGAATCCAAACCAGATTCGGTTGGCAGTTTGAAAGCAAAATTCCCCCAGACCGCATAAAAATCATATCACAATCTAGGTGACCTTCAGTCAGCACTCATTGTCACTGTCAAAAGCAATGAATCTGTGTCCTGTTTGTTATTAGGGTAACTCAGGGCTGTAAAGATCAAATGTCTTTTTCAGTGAATCAGACCTGGAAAGTAGCAGGCAAAACTCATCAATACTGTCTATACTGTTACTGTGGCTGAAGAGAGGATGTAGAACATCCAGTTTCCCAGCCTTTCTGTGATGATTCTGGGGGAAGTACAACTCTACGCCCCCTGTCTTACATAAACCCTAATCGTATGCTCTGTGACACAAGAGCCACAAACACTCTCCTGAAAACACAACCCAACGTGGCCTCTACACTTCCTCTGTCTTCCGCTGAACCATTAGCACCGGTGGGAGGTATATCTGTATTCTTAAGACTATTGCAGGTACACTTTATGGAGTTTTTCAAAGTGATATATCAGTTCTTGCTGTTTGGTAGGCTTGTACCAATGACCATGGCTCGTCAGTGTGAGATGGTGCAAGCCCCAGGGAGCGTGTGAGAATGTTTTCTGCTCTGTTGTACAGGTACATTGCCAAGTATGAAACGCCCTCAGGATCCCAAGGATGTCCATTATGGACACATACCAAAAAAGTGAGGTGACACTTCAATTTCATATTATCTCAGTATTGATTCTCATTTACATTGCTGACATCCAGCAGACATTCTTCTTCAGAGGGACTCCAGAAGTCAAACATAAAGGGAATCCAGCAAAACAATACAGAACCCCACAAAAAGCGAAGAAACCATCATCCACACAAACAAGACCCAGCGTCAAACACACAAGCCTGGGACCAAAAATGCGCACCTGCTCCAACAAGTAACACTACACCTGACAGGAGTGGACCATTCCAACACAATACCAACATATGCCCAGGGCCTGTCTGCGTATATGACAGCATATGACAGATAATCTTTGCAATTTGAATTGAGCTCATTTAAAAGTCAGCCTTATGAATTCTTGCTGTTGTAGAAATTTCACTTAGAAAAATTCAAATTCTGGCTTCAAGACAGATGAGGTCTGTGAAGTCGGTATGTTCCGTGCAGGTAAGAGTAGATGAGCATACTGAAAATCTCTTGCACTGGCCAGCAGAGGTTGGGCAAGGATACGGCTGAATAAACGAGTGAAACGTTAAGCCTCGTGTAACAAATGATTAATAATTAATTTGGAGACGAAATTAAACCTGCACTTCCTGTGCTATCAATCGATATAAACAAAATCTTCAAATAATTTATAACTCAAGTAATGACACACCTGAAATTGTACACAACTTCAAGATGCACAGTACTTGAACTTTTTTTTTCTTTGTTGTAGTTGTGTTGTAAAGGGAAAAGTAGATCTAAATGCCGAAGAAGACAGTAGTAAATGTACTGTAATTAATATAAAGTAGGATTATTTTAGGAAGACACTGTACAAGAGGAAACAGTGTACAAGAACCGCGTTTAATAAAACAACAGCAGAATAAAAACGACTAAATAAGTTCACGTATTTTGAATAATATGCTGAGTAGCCATTTGGCAAACCTGATGGTGTGATCATACAGCAGTCCCGTGGACAGCAACGTGGCATCTGCAGCGGGCCCGTGAGAAGCTGTCATTCACCTCAAACCTTCAGAGCGCGTAGAAAAAGCCCTCGGCGTCAAAACAAACCTGTACTAATGGGAATGTGTATTTACAATAACCCTTCTGTTTTGCTCAAATCTGCTTATGACGTGTGTTTTCCCTTCTGATCTGCAATCGGGCAGGCCGCGCTGGCCTCCGGTGCCACAGGTTGTTAAATTCCTACAATACACTGTCATTCTGTATTAAAACGTTGTCTTGGCCCAAACCAGTAGGCGCCGTGAGCTTGTGAGTAAGAGCTTGGTATTTGACATATGAGACGGGGTGCTCTTCAATAGCAATGACGCTGAAAACGATTCGGTTTCGGGGTCCTGTTTCTGGCAAATGTCTCCGGAAAACTGCACAAAGGCGATCCAAAGTTACAGAGAGAGGTTGTGGAGCCTGGCCGCGTAGCTGTGACATCTTTTAGACGTCAGCTGCAGAGAGTAGTCGAGGTTCTTGTCCTTCAGGAGGATTTGTACAGTGGTGGGAAGTTGCTGACGTTGTTTCAGGACCATGGACAAGGTCTCGAAAATTACGACAAACCCCGAACCAAGGACCACTTCCATATAAATGCTACGGAAATATATTTTTGCTTTCATCGGTTTTCAACAACTTTAAGCCCATGAAGCCGTTGTTAATTACGTTTTTGCTTAACCTTCACTCCGACAGAAGTGATGTTCAAGAAAATGAATGCTGTTTTCCGTCCAAACAAGGGACAAAAATGTCGAGATGGCCACAAGTTAGACAGCTACCACAGCGCGGGTACAGTAAAGTTGGTGCGCAGCACGTCCCTGCTAGCAGTGGGAGAAAGCAGGCAAAGTGCTGGCGGGTCCACGTTAAAACGCAGCAGCAGTTCTGTTATGATCGACGTCACTACGCCCCTTTATGACTACCACAAACACGGGGATCGGATTTGGTTGCATTCCCAAAAACAGGATTGTCTTCAGTACTTGGAGGAGTTAGTCGCTTTGAGAAGGCAGTACACAAACTGTGTCAACAATTTAAATTGCAAGGAAAAGAAAGCCACGGTCTCTGCCAAAAAGAAACCGGCTCCCTCTCCGCCCTCCTCTAAAAATGCGCAGGTATGGCACTTGTATTGATCATCGATATGCATACAGTTATATAGGGGGCAACTCATCATATAAGAAATTACAATATATATATAGCCCATTGCGTTTGAGCAACAGGAGAAATATATGCAGAGAAACAGAGTCAGAAAAGCTGGAATCTTATCAGTGATTGAGTATTTAGCTGAAAAATACTGCTGTAAACTCTTTTAAACCTGTACATAGACGCAGATTCACTAGAGCAACACTACTTTATATCACTGCCACACGCACGGAGCAGAATAGCGTGATCTGTGAGAGTAGCTTTACACAACATCCAGCTTCAGTGAGGGTGTGGAATAATCAGGCAATCAAGGTGCATTCTGAACAGGTGAGTCAAGGTGGGTTGGTTCTGCGGTTCTCATAGTCGCAGGGAGCTGATTCTACCACCGGGGGGCAGTAAAGAGAAAAGTGAGTACGGGATGAGCAGCCACACAGAGACTGGAGATTGCCAAAGAAAACGGTTTTAACCATATTTTAACTGACATTTAATGTAGACTGTACACACAAACGCATTCTCACTGGAACTGATTTAGCTGTTCAGAGCATAGCATGTTTTGTAATAAACAGGTGAAAGAATCTTTTAAGAAATGTATATGTTATTTATGGCTGTGCTCCAAACCCACAGACAGCCAAAGCCTCAGGCCGGGTGTCCCCAGTCCCCAACGAGGAGGACGCTCTGGAGTTTTTTGACTCCATCATTGCAAGCTGTGCCCCCGTGCCCGAGAGGAACCCTCCTGTCGACAACGGACACGAGGACGTGGATTTCATCGGTAGGTGTGGCCATGCTGACAGCTGTTGAACTGGCCTAAGGCAGCCGTTTTCATAACAGATTCAGGGCCTGCCCTCACCTGTTGTCTTGCGCAATAAAACTCTTCACCTGCATACTTAAACCCTCCAAAACCTCAGTCAAAAAGATACACTTTCTCATGTTGGTCATGATTAGCAGCAGTCTTTGGAAGTCTTTTAAAATTGACCAGATCGTGTTCATTGAAGCTTCTGTTTCCTATCTCAGTTGTTTAGTATTTCCTTTAGACGGGATGAGAATAAGAAATTGACAGCATGTGGTTTGTGGTTCTCTGTCCAGTCGCCACCAGCTCCAGTGAGCACGACCTCCACTCCAACTGGACCCTGCGTGTCCCCAGGAGGGTCGCAGTCAGTGAGACTGAGCTGAAGGAGCCACACTGGGTCCCCAACAACGACCGCGACCGCACAGCCAAGAAAGGGGGCGAGGGCGGGACCATGAGACGGCTGCAGAGGAACCCCATCCACCTGCCGAAGGTGGTGGAGAGCACGTTCCGTACGCTGCGTCTAAAGCACACGCTGAGGAAAAAGGATTAGAGCGGGCAGGTACTGCCTCACAGCGAGACTACGGACACGCATCGGGCCGTGTTCATAAAGCAATGTCCGCAAAACTCCAACAGAAAGAAACAAAGTGTTGATGTCATTTGTGTAATCCCTTCCTGTTATTGTTCTGCTCATTGTTAGCCCTACGCTGCCACAGTAGGCGGCAGTGTATCATAGTGGGTAAGGGGCAGGACTCGTAATTGAAAGGTTAACAGTTCAATTCCCTGCTGGGGCACTTGCCGTTGGCCAAGGTACCTAACCCACAATTGCCTGAGTAAATATTTAGCTGTGTAAGTGGATAGCATATAAAAACTGTACCTGTGTAAGTCACTCTGTTAGGTCTGCTAAATGACAATAATGTAATGTAGTGTAAAAAAACGAATCAAAGTAGGAGAGAATTCAGCGGCAGGCCACAGCTTGCTGTCCTAGTTCACATCCTGGCTCATACGCACATCCTCTGTAAGCTGGTACGGCATCATTAATAATCCACAGAGCACTGAGTTCAGAAGTGCCTGTTTCAGCAGCTCTGTTACAGGGGCAGCCACGTGGTGTAGTGGTGAGGAGCAGCAGTGTGGTGTAGTGGTGAGGAGCAGCAGTGTGGTGTAGTGGTGAGGAGCAGCAGTGTGGTGTAGTGGTAAGGAGCAGCAGTGCGTTGTAGTGGTAAGGAGCAGCAGTGTGTTGTAGTGGTGAGGAACAGTAGTGTGGTGTTGTGGTAAGGAGCAGCAGTGTGGTGTAGTGGTAAGGAGCAGCAGTGTGTTGTAGTGGTGAGGAACAGTAGTGTGGTGTAGTGGTAAAGAGCAGCAGCATGGTGTAGTGGTAATGAGCTGAGTGGTAAGGTGCAGGGCTCATAAACCTACACCTGGGCAAGGTATTCAGCCTGAATGGCTCCAGTTGTATAAATGGATAATGTGCAAAAATTGTAAACTATGTAAGTCACTGTGAATAAGAGTATGTAAAAAACACATGTAAAGAAATGGTGAGGCTTGTATGACCTAGTAAAAATACTGCTCTCCACAGGAAAGCACTTTGAGTCAAAGCCATGTGTAATTCATACTGTATGGTAACTCCACTGATTCAGGGGGTTCAGGAAGCCTTGATTTCTCATCATTCATAATGGGCTAAGGAGTCTCTTCACCATTCTAGCATAGTAACTAGACTTACTGGGTGCTAAAGGACCATTTACTGTGATGTAACTATCCAGGTCATCATACACCATGTGTTAAAAGACAGTCAGTCTCTTGGCTTTGAGGGGTTTTGTCAGAATTCAATTATTTGCCTGGCCATTCCACTGTTTTCACAAACAGTCAATCATAGGGAGGCGTGACCAAGGGAGACTAATGCCATTGGTTTTATGAGCAGTCAATCTGAGGAACTTATTACCAGTGAGAGTCTTAACTGGTACAGAAGAAAAACATCTCTTATGATCATATCTGATATGATCTGATATCTGTTGTGTTATTTCATTAGCATGCTGTCAGAGGAAGCTCTGGAGAGCTCATTAACTTTAGCTTTTTCGGTACGATGAATCATGTGGAGTTTTGGATTTGTTGTTTATGGTAACAAATCAAATTTGAGAATAAGACCTGTGCTGGGATATAAAGCAAAAATCAAGTGCTTGATATGACTTGAATCATGCACAGTTTTTATTGTGTCTTTATCTTTTTAATCAATTATTTTGAGTTTTAGTGAAAGACCATTAGATATACGCTTCCACTGTCTTTAACACATACAACCTGTTTTACTTTTTTATAAAAGTTACTATAAAGAAATGTATCATTTTACTATCAATATTGTGTTGTTGTAAGTGCTTTAAGTATAAAAATGACCTTACTACACATGTGTTAATATCAGCCATGTGACACACTGGTCTTTTCATCTTTTAGTCAATGTGATCATTACAGAGCCCTGGGGCAGGGTTCATAAAAATGATCTGGTTAAATATAGCAGTGTGGAAAATTCTAAACACATAAGTAAATATTGCACAAAATGTAAATCAGAGGATGGCAGAAAACACAGGCCCTGGACGGAAGTAAATTTTTGATAAAAAGAAAACGATCACGAGTAATGTAGTACCCACTTTTAACCACTTGGTGGCAGAATACACCTGCTATATGTGCTGCTGTATTATTGTATGCAGAGCTCCAACTGCAAAAGCCTTAGCAGGGGTTTCTGCCTCACTGTAAGAGTGCTACGCTACTGAACTCTATGAGGTCTGGAACAGCTGTTACAATTCTGATAGCGTTCAGGGGCCTAGTGGTCTAAAGGTGTTGATAAGGTGTTTTAAGCTGGACTATAATAGGTTCTTTGGATTTCATAGCCTTATACTTGATCTTGATAATTTGACCCTTCCTCGGACAAAGTGGCCCGCAAGGTATGTTTGTGTGAGAAGCAGCACCCAGGCCTATCTTTCAGTCTGTCAACCATCTTCATATGCATTAAGCATTATTGAGACTCAAAGACACAACATAGCCTCTCACACAGATCAGAAACTATTAGCACTCGCATTCTCTTAGTGAAGGCAAGTGCGATTATCCACTCCTCCTCAATCAGTATGTACTGCAGCATCTCTACTCTGGGGTATGAGTGGGTGTGCCATATGGTCTGGGACCTGCTGGTTGGGGTGGCATCATGTGAACATGTGTAGGTAGGCTACTCTTGAGCGTGGCACAAGGCATATGAGCTTGCAGTTATAGCATTGTTTCTGGAGAGTGGAATTTTCCAGTGGGGATGAAATTTGTTACCTTGGAGAAGCCTGGTGCACTGTCAGTGGTCAGAGTATTGGCTGTAGGCAAGCAGGTTTCAGTGCAGCTTACACACCAAACTCAGTGCAGCTGCTGTAGCAGGATTCATTGCAGCTTGCAGACCAAACTTGTAACAGCGTAATAGCACACGCAACCTTTCCCCAGCACCACCATTGGAATATATACCGGTTGTGTGCCATGTCACGGTAAAAAGTGTATTAATAAGTGCCAAACCATGCTGCAATCATCACATAAGAGAGAGGTAGATGGTAATGAAGACCAACTAGGGGTGTGTTTGAAGAATAATTCTTATTACATGTTTTGTTATAATTTTTTCTAGTGTTCTGTGTGCTTCATCTGCACAATGCCCTTGTGTTTTCCATGGTCATAGGTTCCACTGAAGTATCCAGCTTCAGAGACAGGCACTGGATAGCAGATACTACCCTATTCCACTCCTTTTCTCTGGGACCATGAAGGAGCATTAGCAAAATGAAAAGGAATTTAACTGCCTTTAAATGTAAAAAAAAATCTAGTTGTACTGCAAATAATGCACAGCACTCCTGCAAAATATGCTACATGCAGACATTTTCTGAGCCAAAATGTTTTTTGTAATAGGCAAGGGTTGCTATCAAGTGGGTATTTCAGGTACGCCTTCTGACACAAAGATGAATAATAATTTTAGGTCCTTGGACTCTCCACTGTTGACAATAAAACTGAAGTTTTACTCACTTGTTGGATAACAAGCTTTCCCAAATTAAATAACCTTAAATAATCTGCACAATGCATGAAAAGGTTTCAAAGCTGCAATCCTACCAGGAAATTAAAATAAAAGAGCACATGTAGAAATGGCACATTTCCTTCTTTATTAACAAACATACACACACACATACACACATACACACTTAGTTCTTCTCAGTCTTGACTTTGGGGCTGAAGAAGGCTGACATTGTCTTCATTCCACTCTTGTCCACTTTGGCCAGAGATTTCTGTGCTGCTGTCATCTTCTTTGGAGGCTGATGGGAACATTTAGATAATACATGAATTCAAACCCCTAGTCAATGAGACTTCGTAAGAAACATCACTTCTTCAAAGACATTTTGCCTTACCTCTATTTTATCCTATTTGAAATGATCATTTTAGGCAAAAATACGAGAGAATACTTTACCGTGTGGATTAAGGTTAGCATGTTGGAAAACACAAAGATGTGGCCTGTATGTTTCTATGAAAGCTTATTTACATTAACCCCACTCCCTGTAGCAAATGGAATATTTCCCCAGGTGCACTTTGGTATTTGCGAATTCAGCCTAACACTGAGCGAACAAGACAAAGGGAATCAGAACCCTGCTCTCGATATCGACATTGGAAGCAACGTTTTACATTCTGTCTTCCAGCTGCACGTGCGTCACTTATCACTGCGGGGTTGGCCTTACATTGGTACGGCAACCCCCAGGCACTCACTTTGCGGGCGAAATCTGCACTGTTGAACTTGGTGTAGTCCTCCCCGGCTTCCACCGGCCTGTCTGACATTTTCCGTTTCTGCCAAACACCAGGGTCAGAGTGACTCAACTGCCCCACGAAGCCCCCTCACCAAATCCAGCCAAAGTCAAAACACACTGCTGCAAAATTCTGACTAATATATGACTACTGCTTGCTGTAGTAGCGCTTAGCATTACGAGTGCAACATTCAAATACAGTATTCTCTACTAGTGTCAATACCAAACATCTAAAGTATTAGAGGGTGAGAACCAGGCGTGCTCTGTTTGGATAAGCACAAATGGAGAGACAACGTCTCAGAGCCGTCAGACTTCAGCATTGCGCAGATAACGTGCAGCCAAGAGCCCGAGGCTGTTATACCTTAGACGGGGGCTCCAACTCTTTTGGACTGGAGATCTCTGGTAACCTAGCGATGCAGAAAGGGGAGAGAGCCCTATAACGGTTGTTTCAGGAATAACCACCTCTGTTTGCTGAAAGGAATTTGGGCGGATGGGAACATACCCCAGGGCCTTCAGGAGCTCCCTGCTCAGGTCGTCGCTGATGTAGTCAGATATTAATCCATGAGCGTAACGCAGGTAATCCTCTGAAGAACAAAGACAGAGTGAAAAAAAGAGCATCATAGCACTGCCACCAATCGCCTCTCTTTCAGCTGAGCCTCGAAACACCAGCAAAGACTGCCGCTGCCACACTCTGGAATGAGACAGGAGACCGGGGACACCGAGAAGCATTGTGCACTCTCACTGCTCCACATATTTGGAGGATTATGGGATCCCACATATGGATCAAAATCAGATTAGTGTATACATCCATCCATGTCTATGTATTGAGTCTGACAGAACTGTATTGGTTTGATGGGGTAATATATTGGTTTGCTGGCATGTGTACTAGGTGGCCAGCCTATGTGTTTCTAAGCTGACTCATGCAAGATTTGTCTAGCCCAAGTCTGCTGGCACCTGTGTAAAGACATCTGGAGATGGAAAAGCGTGAAACAGGAGCGAATCTCCCTGCCTCGAAGCTCAAGTGCCCTGCACCAAATTCAAACCTCAAGGCAAGGTATTTGGGGCTCAAAGCACTCTGTTGTGGTCGATTCCTTTAAATTTGTGATTCGAGTCACACCAGTCAGCGAGAGTCAAGATACTCGAGTCACCATGCGTGGCAAACAGACACATGCACACCTAACCAAAACACAAGCCATCTAACCAAAACACAAGCCACCTAACCAAAACACAAGCCAGCTAACCAAAACACGTGGCAGCAAACCAATGTATAACCACATCAAACCAATACACTCCCCCAGTACTAAACCACTGCACATGCACACAGAGTAATATATTTCCGAGCAAATAAAAACAAACCATCACATTCTTCCTTCTAATATGTCACTATGGAGATGTATGAAGAAATATTTTATAATGGTAGTGTAAATTTTATTTTACTCAACTAAACTACTTCCATTTGCAACTAATAAGCAATGGTACTCTTTTATTGCTACTTTTCTGTTTAGAAACATACTGATAATACACGTGGTAGTGTCAGAATGCACACGGAGTGCTCTTTTTAAACTACAGAAATACCATACCACAACGTCCTTACATTTCAGCTTGACCCTGTGCAAAAAGTGCTGGCAATAGCAGAAATATCTCTTGTGTGAGAGATGCCTTTTGGGGAGGTAGTTCTCCATGAAGTGCACAACACAAACACAAAGGGCTATGTACTCCAATAACACTGTTTAGTTTTGGGTTCAGGGTGCTGACAGGATAAATGACTGTATTTTTCCACCCTCTGCTGGGCAATGTGAGGACAGCAGATGGAGATATGCACTGTACCTTCTCCAGCATCAGACTCCTGCTTTGCTCTGATGTAAGTCATGGACTTCACTCCACCTCCCACAGAGATGTTACTCTTTTTGAGAGCTCTCGCAGTCTTATCCACCTGGAGGGACCAAGGACTTAGTGTTTAAGAACAACCCAGGAGCCTTTAAAGCACAAGGCTTGCTTCACAATATGTTCAAGTACCTTCTTCTTTAACCACTCCATCGTCTTCTCTTGACTATATCGATGGAACTTCTGACTTCCAACCTCTGAAATAAAGGGACACATAATAACCCAACAATGCGACCAAGTGTCCATGTTTTCAATCATGATGGCATTTCTGTTACACCATAAACATGCAGAAACATGATTATGCTGTAAATATCACGCTTCAAGCTCCCAATAGGTCTCCACCACTGGCCATACTGGCCTGTTGTTGATGCCTGCAGCATTCTGGGGTGTACGTGAAGAGTAAACTGCCTTTTTTAACATCACAACCCAGCGCACTTCGTTAGAGACACTAGTCTGCTTAGCGGTCTACTCCATTTGCACCCCACCTCTTGCATGGCGGTAAACAGCTAGTGACCTATGCAACTGCCAGCTAAGCAGCCAAAAACTAACAAATGTCACTTCATAAAAGCAGGTGGAAAACAGATTTTAATATCCTCCTGCACCAACTGATCTGTAACCTTGAAAAGTTCTCTTTTCCAGGACTTTGCTGTCTAGTATGAATAAAATGTCTTTGCCCATGCAGTGAAAGACCATCATCTGCCTGGATTCTTTCTATGTTTATTTTAATAGATCAACTCTATTTTTGAGAGATCACATGGTTTACATGATAGGCTACTTCCTCATACTATTAGCACGACAACATCTGCAACAGTGCAACCACACCCTGCCCACATCCGGTACTCAAGAGTCACCTGGAGTTACCCACTCCAACCACACCCCCCCCCCCTGCAGCTGGCTGTGAGAGAGAATGGGATCTTTTGTATGGCCACGTGACCACATGGACATGAGCCATTGTAAAAGGAGGTACAGCCTAATATTCCCACAGTGCTCCACATCGACACAGCACTAACTCACCTTTCTCCTCAGCAACATGATGAAGGGAGGCCTGTATCTGAGAGCAGCTCAGCAGCCTGGTGCATGCTGGGTAATCTTCATCCATCACCACCTGCTGCACGGGTTGAAACTTGCCCTGCAGAACACAGGCTGGAGTAAACAATCAGTTTATGCTGATACTAAAACTATCACTGTCGTTTCTTTATTAAAATTCTTATTTTAATAATAAAGAATAAAGTTATTCTTGGTCATTTCCTGTAGAACCACGAGAGTAATGTATGTCTCCTCCATGGGCTGAATCAGCATTAGTGGGGAGATGTTTTATGTAAAGGCTTACTTGCATTATGCAGTATGTATTAGGATTACGTTGTACATATTGTTTTGCACTTTCATGTCAAGCTATGTACACATTTGTAACCTCAGTATGTTTGGCACTCAAGTTTAGCACTGAAGATCATTCATATGTGGCTAGTTGTGTCCTGTTTGTGCCACTTTTGCCATGTAACCTTATTACATGTAGATTGTAAGTCACTCTAGATAAAATAATGAAACGTGACTCAGGTTTTGTTCTGGTACACCTACCTCTTTTCCTGCCTTCATCAGGTAGGGCAGCAGCAGAAATAGGGGGTCCATTGGAGTGATGTACAGAAGTCTGCCATCTACAAAGTGCACAGCCAGATGCATTCATTTCACTACTGAGTTTCTGCAATGACATTCCTAAGTAAGTGACAGTGTAACAAAATGAATCGTTAATCAATGGAATGTACATACTTTGACAGCTTAACCTGGAACCAGTGGTCTGGCTCATTATCAGTGAGCACTGCACACTTCCACTGTGTCTCTACCGTATGCAATTCCATGGGCGCGTGCACTTATAATACTGTAATACAGTGTAACAGTAATACTGTGTTTAACAGTTTACTACTCAGTGCATTTGTGATGCTGCCAGACAAATATCCCTCAATTCATTACTAACATAAGGAGAGTCCAATGTATGCTCACACACCTTATAAAGTAACATCTCTATCAATTTGATCACCATAACTGACTTTGCTGAAAGAGGTGAGCAGGTGAACTCCCTGTATGTCTTGGGGGTCCTCCGGGCTTCTCTTACCCCTTTGCACTGCCTGGCCCACGAACCAAGAGTGGTAATCTTCATTAAAAGCTTTCACCTCATAGAGCTGGGAATCGCCACTGCCAAAAAGGTACAGGGAGGCTGCATCTAGAGACAGAACAAGGACCGACTGCATTACTCCACGAGCAGCAGTTTTCACGAAGCAGTTATGGAAACAGTGTCTGTAAACTTAACCTTCTCCATTTAAAGTGACTGTGCCACTCACGGGCCATGCACGCTGATCTTTTCTCATCCGATCATTGCACATGGTAGTTGCTGTGACCTTTCTGAACTAGCTGTTTAGTTGTGTTTGGAAAGGTTATCGTGATGGCTTGCCTGTCGCCGGGTTCCTCAGGCTGACGAAAACAGGACCACTGTCACCCGCCTTTGACGCTTCGACTGCGGAATCTGAACGAAAACAAACGTAGAATGGAATGCGCAAGAAAGCACGCGTTGAGGTTTTAAAATCATGCATTTAACTAAGCCACTACACAAAACAAGTCATAATAGTGGGCAGGTTGACTGGCTAACGGCAGTAAGTGAAACTACACTAAGTTCCATACAGAACAAGCTGCTTAACTACTACATACAGCTTGTTAGCTGTCCATCACGGAGCAATAATTTGTGCACGTGCATGTAGAGTTTGCGGCAGGGAGTAACCACAGTACTGCATTATTCAGACTCTTAGATATGCACCTTAAAACGTCAACTTATCCACCCGCAAAGTGCCATGGGCGACTGTACAGAACAATTTTAAAGGGGATTGTGTAAGCAGGTTGTTAGGTGGCTAGCTACTTGGCTATTTAGCTAGGCAATGTAATGTTCTCTGTTCTCAAAACAATTAACATAAGCTATGCTGCTAAGAACTGCAAATCTGCTACGATTTACCAGCTATTACAATGGGTACGATTAGCTATCAGTACAAATACCTGCCCAATATTTGTCTAGTCCCAGGCCATCATGTTGTCCATTACCTAATTATTAGCTAGCTAGCATTAGTTATCTTCTTGGCAACTTGTAAACATTAGCAAAGTCTAGCTAGCCAGCAAACTGGATTGACAGCTACCTGCAGCGATGGCGACCCATCTGTCATTCTGTGTATTTGAGGAACGCTTCTTTTTTGTGGTCATTGTAAGCAAAGAGCAGAGTCTATTTCGTGAAATGTTATGAGACCTGACTGCTGTTACTTGTCTAGCTAGCTACTTTAGTTTCTCACAATCTTGCTGCTACTCCAGGCTTCCAGAGAGCAAAAATGGCGGTAAATGTGTGTTGCTCCATCAGGGGACATCACACTGTTTCCTTCTTGGATAAGTGATTTTAACATTTTAAATTTTCGTCAAAGTCAATGGTAAATAACACGGTGCGTGTTTATACATTCTTGCAGGTGAATACGCTCCACGGCACGACACATGCCATGCAGGCAGACTTCCAGCTATTTATTCGGTTCCACCCTAAGCAATGGAATGTTCTGCTTAAATGACACGTGACCGCTGCAGCGGGTAGCAAGGCGTCTTGATTGGCGCAGGTATATGCCGCCTAAGTGCGACCGCTGAAACCGGTTTGACTTGTTCCTACGTCTGGTGTTGGTGGAGCTGAAGTTTAGCATTGCAAAAATATACCCGGAGTCTCCTTTTTGGCCTGTCTTGCCAAAGCGATAATGCGCAGTGTGCCGAACTATTCTTAAGATCCCCATCACCAACGTATTCCTGTTGAGTGAGCTTAGGAGGCAGCATCGATTTTGTGGATGGCCACTTTGCAAGAATCTTACTTTTGTGGTCCGTCAAATTCCAGAATGTTGGCAATTGGGAGTAGCGGAAGAAAAAACGACAATTAAAGTTGTGACATAATGAAGGGAATTCCTTAAGTATTCCCCTATGAGTTTGACATAGTTAAATTACAGCAGTTTTCTTTGAGTCATAAGCGTTGTGTCTGTTTGTGACTATTGTGTATTGTGTCATGGTTCCCAGCACCTTTCTTGACTTTTCTTAACAAATAATCGTTGTGAACTTAACAGGTGATTTTAATTATCCTCTTTTGGCCATTGGGCCTTCCTTACCCCCTCCTCCCACGGTGGTGACGCTGAGCCTAAGACTTGTTGGAAAAACATCTTAGTCTACTCAGAATGCACCTGCCTTACCATATGCATTGGGGGAAAGAGGTGTTCACCTAATTCATGAAAGGAATGTTATCAGAATTATCCTGTTTACATTTACAGTTACATTTATTTATTTAGCAGACGCTTTTATCCAAAGCGACTTACAAAAGTGCATACAGTAAGTATAGCGACAGTACAGGGACAGGATGCAACAAACCTTTTAAAATGTAAATCAATGGCAGGTGATACGTCCAGAATGTCTCACGTACAATGCTGTGTGAAATCCTGTTCACACATAGGAGCTGTAAGAGGGTGTAGCCAACAATTACTAAAATAATGGCCAGCTTCACAAAATTACGAGCAATGCCAATTGCTTTGGCAAACGTTTTGCACAGCCAGAAACATTTAATCAAATAGAACGTAGAAATTGCTTGCCGTTTTGATAACCTGTTTTCGACTGGCATAGTAATGGCAAACAGCTGCATTTACTACAAATGGAGCGTAAGCAGCAAAGCACAATTTTATGACAATAATGAAATGAAAAAATGACAATGAATGAAAAAAACTCATTTTATTTAAGCTTCAGGAGTTGGATGTCCTAGCACACACCTCTGCATTGCTTTGTTTCCGTCCTGTTTGAAGTGAAAAGATTCAGGCTTATCTATATTCATATCATATAAAGTTACTCCTGAAAGACTTATTCAGTGAGGTGCATTAAAATAACTTACATTACATTCATTTAGCAGACACTCTCCTCCAGAGCGACTTCCATCACAATAGAACATAAGTGTATCCATTCAATTTAGACAAGCAACAGTCTCAGACCAGGCTAGCAATACTCCCAGACCAGTGACTGTGAGCTTAACACTATTCAAGCCCTACCACAAGTTGTGTGCAATCTAACAGAAGCCAAGTATACTATGATACAACAGTCCCTAGAACACAGAATCAAAATACATCAATATTACATAAAATAAACATCAAGTACTAGAGGTAGGGGTGGGGACTGAAGTTGGACTGAGATGCAGTCTGAAAAGGTGGGTCTTCAGTCTTCGTCGGAAGATGGCCAGTGATTCCGCTGTCCTAATCTCCGTCGGGAGTTCATTCCACCACTGAGGGAACAACAGAGACAGGGATCATGTCTGAAAAGAGCGAACCCGTCGGGTTGAGACAGTCAGTTGTCCTGTAGATGCAGAGCGCAGCAATCTTGAGGGAACATATAGGGTTTGAAGAGCGGTCATAGTCATGAAGGGGCTGTCCCATTCACTGTCCTGTATGCCAACATGAAGGTTTTGAACTTAATGCGAGCAATGACAGGAAGCCAGTGAAGTGAGGTGAGGAGTAACTTGACTACGTTTAGGGAGATTGGGAGAGTCCCTAAGGAAGGCCAGATCCAGTTGTTTGCCTGCCTTGTGTGTTGGAGACAACTGTATTAGGGTGATGTCAAAGGTGTGGAGCAGAGGGAGGAATCCAGAAGCTTGAGAGGTCTGTAGGTGCGTGTTAAACTCCCCCAGTAGAATCAGGGGGGTTCCATCCTCTGGGAAGGAGCTGAGAAGAATATCTAGTTCCTCAAGGAAGTCTCCCAAGGGGGCAGGTGGTCTGTGAACAACCATACACATTCTAGATGGGTTAGTAATAGCAACAGCATGAAATTCAAAAGCGGAGATAAAGATAAGAGAGAGGGAGATACAAGTATTTCCAGGCCAGGGATATGAGGAGCCCAGTCCCACCGGAGGGCCAGGGAGTGAAGAGTATCAGCGAAGAGGGCTGCCAGGGTTGCAGTATTGTCCGGGGTGATCCATGTCTCTGTGAGTGAAAGGAACTGGAGAGGGAGGAGGTAGGCATATGATGTGATGAAGTCAACCTTTCTGGTTGCAGACTGACAGTTATGCAAGCCTCCAGCAATACGCAGGTTGTCAGCAGAGGTCGTCTCCTGCAGGAAATAATCACAGGGATTGGATGATGCATGGCGCATTGATCACACTGATGTTCCCCCTCAATGGACTCCCGCAGATTGACTTTGTCAGACCGAGGCTGCCGCCATAGCGTTACTCTGCTGTTTAAAATGCACCTGTTAATTAGTAGGAGAATCTGTGGAGACACTGTTATATAAAAAGCTACAAACTATAGTTTCAAAGCACAATAAAATGTGAGTGTATTATCTTAAAACAATGCAGCTTACCCTAACTGGCTATAGCAGTGTTTCTCAACCCTCTCCTGGAGGGCCCCCTGCCCTGCATGTTTTAGATCTCTCCCTGCTCCAACACAGCTGAGTCAAATGATCAACTCGTTATGAACTCCTGAAGCTGCTTAATAACAAACTGATCATTTGAATCAGCTGTGTTGGAGCAGGGAGACATCTAAAACATGCAGGGCAGGGGGCCCTCCAGGAGAGGGTTGAGAAACACTGAGCTATAGAGAGTGAAACTATCCCGATCTAGAAGGACACCGGACACTCCTTCCGCATCTAATGAAATACACTTTTCTAATGAGCTGCTCGATCAGCCTCCAACTAAATAGCGCTGCGACCAAAACTTCCACGGCCTACTAATTATCGCAACCATAAAACTAATTCGGCGGCAAACAACAAACATGCAACGAATAAACTAATACAGCTTAGAACATCATATAAAAGCATCAAACTACAGTGTCGAGGCACAAGAAGACACAAGCATTAGTTTAAAACAATGTTACTTTCCCTAATTGGCTATCGAGAGTGAAACTATCCTGATTGCAGAATAACACCGGTCGCTCGTTCTACATCTGATGATATAGCTACACTCTTATTATACACTCTTAGTGGCCAAGTTAGTGTACAGCCAAAACGTCTAAACCTGTTGACCGTTCCATATATTTCCCTGCCGCTTTTGCATTTTTTCACACGGTAACAGACTGTCGTTTTCACGCAAACAGCATCGCAGCGAGTTCCTCGGATGTCCCGTTTCGTCCAAGTGCTTCGCTTGTCACCTTGTGTCGCAACAGGCGAGTCAAAACGCAAGCGTCGGTTACAATGCACAGGTCAATGGAACACCAGTCTGAGGCACTGGAACTCCTCAAGAAGGTTCATTCACAGCAAATGACAAATGCCCGTTCATGCGTTAGTACCCAAGGAGGCGACCGTTACGCGCGGGGAAGAGACAGGCACTGTGCTGCAGCTGCGGACACAAGCTTTCCGTGTGATGTAGACATTGATCCGTGCCGTAGGAGTGATTTAAATGGGCGCTCTGCCGCCGCCCCCAGTGCTGGTAAGCGTCCGACTGTTCGTACGATCGCAGAGAGGGCTCGAGCGAGTACTTTAGCAAGGCTAATTAATATAGCCTCTCATATACTGTCAGTGGAGGAGGATCTCTGTCGCTGTACATCTCACGACCAGGGGATTTTATTGCGCCCTAAGGTGAGAGGAATCTGCCATATCTGTTCATCTTATTTCAAATTAATCAACATTTTTAGACATGTTCACTTGTCTCCTGCACCTGTCTCATCTCCCCTTTTTAGGATAGCATTGAGCTGCGGAACATCTGCACGCGTATGTCCAGAGGTGAAGCCGGACTGCAGTCGGAGCGGGACTTATTGGAACTCCGGGACTGCCTGAGGTCAATTGTCCACGGCCTAATGTCCTCTTTCAGCGACTGTGACAACCAGCATGTTCCCCGAGCCACAGAGAGACTGCAAGAGATCTACATGGCTTTTCCTGACATTGGATAAGTGTTAAATGAAGTCACTGTCACTAAGCATGTAAATGTAAATTGGAGGAAAATCACCATATTTGACGGGCAGTTTTAATACTATCGGTTGCTAACTTGCCCTCACCCTGTTTGTAGCAGACGGAAGCCTACTTCGTTTCCACATTTTTTAAAGCCATCTCTGGAAATACAAAGAAAGAGATTTTTCATTGGGATCTTTCATTGAGTTTATATAAACCACTTTACTGACTTGGAATACGTAAATATGCATCTTCTTAAGTCTGAGTGTGAAATTGGTTGAAAGTGCTTGACTTCAAGTGGTTTGAGCGACATTTTAGACGTATTTGTAAGTGTGTGTTCTTACAATCTGTCATTTGTCAAGGTAGTATACTTTCACATGATGGGTGGATCACAACAAATATGAATGTTTGAAACACCCCTTTGAATTGATTGACATGATTGACTGGTATTCTTTATTCGTAAATTACCCCCCTACAGCGTCTAAGCAGCCATGCCTTTAGTACACATACCTGCGTGAGGCCGGCAGTCGGCCCAGTTGAACCGGGGAGAAGAGCAGGCCCCCATCGTATCAGGAAAGAATCAACCTGATTCATGTTTTAGCTGCTAGCAAGATATGGGATGAAATGAGAAAAATGAAAACACAGAACCATGCCAAAATTTTTAAGATTAAGATTTTAAAAATAAAAATTGTTTGGTGATGATTGCTCTCTCTTTGTCATCTTATTAGCAGTAGTGGTATGCTACCTAGTTACATATAGATTATTATAGTAAAACATTAAAATATTAGCTACAAAATAACACCGTTAATGAAGAAATCATGGTAAAATGGAGGTGAATATGCAAGTAATGCATTACACTGTTAGAACTACAAGTTGTTGAATTATATTTACATTTACATTTACATTTACATTTATTTATTTAGCAGACGCTTTTATCCAAAGCGACTTACAAAAGTGCATACAGTAAGTATAGCGACAGTACAGGGACAGGATGTGTACAGTTCCACAATGAGACGGTTCTCAGCTGAGAGCAAGGTCTGTTTGAGGACGCAGTACTATCAGATTTGTACAATTACAGCCTATAGGGCAACTAATACGATACACTTTCAAACGGCAAACTTCAACAACTTCAAACGGCACAATGAGCGTCAGGGTAAAGGCGGCAACAAGAGAAATTTAAAAGCACAATTTAAAAAGCACAGCAATTTACGACAGCACTGATGGGCGGGGGGGGGGGGGGCAGCTATTGTGTGCTGGGTCAGTCCAGGTAGAGTCTGAAGAGGTGCGTCTTCAGGCCCCGTCTGAAGGACTGGGGTGAAGAAGCTGTCCGTAGCGAGACCGGGAGTTCGTTCCACCACTGGGGAGCGATGTAGGTGAAACGCCGATGTCTGGCAGAACTAGCACCTCCTGCCTTGACCATGCAGGGAGCAAGGCGTCCAGTTGCTATATCTGCTGGTGAGGAAAAACACAATCCAGCGCTATGTCAGAGGAGCCAAAGCAATCAAAGACCTTTGGTGAAGTATGAAAAGAAGAACGTGTTGGGGTATTTCGTTAAAGGGGTGTGACTTTAAATAAACGTGTTTCTGTTTTGTGTGTAACATGCCTAACGCTTTAGTATTGTATTGTACTGCGTACTGTGAAGTGTAACTTCGTAACTTGTTTGCAAAGCAATAGTAAATTAAATTGGATTGACTGTGTTGTAAATGCAGTAATAATAAGCAGTTTCCTTTGAATCATCTCCTCTATTATTCCCAACAGGAGCCTCACTGTAGATGCGAACGGGTCTGATTCGGGTCGTATTGGAGAGCTCAAAATTTTTGGTGCAGAAACGATGCTGCAATTAACTATGTTATCACTAGGGGGAGATCAAGCGCTATGGATGTGAAAAGACGGGAAACCTCTCCTGTATGATGTCACAGGCATGGCAACCAAAACCTGCGGGCGAAAACAACCGTCTAGCAACGCGCCAGAGCGGGCTTTTCGACACGCGTATTTCTTTTACTTTGTGTTTTCCTGTAAATGTCGCTATAAAAGGTAGAAGTATGATCCATGCATATCAAGTGTGCATTCTACAGCGAATACAGCGTAACTGGCTACTTAAATCACCTAAGATTACAGACCCTCAATGCGACTCGGCTAAGAATATGATGTCACAAGGTTGTAACAACATCAGACTTTTGTTGTGGCAACGTCGCAATGTCAAATGCGTCTAGAGATGCAGACAGTGTTTCATATCAGCTATGCTGAGCAATTTTACATCAACTTGTCAATGGTAGCTAACGAACTACTTTACGTTTATTTTCATATCTGGCATAAAGGTAATACGCCTATGCTCATACCCCGAGAGTCTGTGAGATACCACGAGCGTTGGCATGATTTTCTGTGCGCCGGCAGGAGAGTAGTGTAACATTGCGTAGCTCCCGAAAGATGTACCAATACCATGACATAATATGGCTGTGTGCATACATAGAGACTGTCTATGGTAAGAATAATCGAACACTGTGAGATGAATTAAAGTAAGCATAATACGCATACACGAAGCGTGTGTCTGTTTTCGTAACTGAGGTGAAACATGGTGCAATGTTGCCCTCTCAATTCTCCGTATTGTCAACAGAGGGCGCCCAAGCCCCTAATGATAACTGCTTACCTGTGTAATCACGGTAACCAAGAACAATTGTGTTGTGGATTCCACGAAAACCACGCATTTCAAGTTCATGTAATTTTGCACAATTTAAAAGTATTAAGAGTGTATTTCTGTAATGAGAATACAAATCCAACATTTTTGTATAAAAAGTGGGTCGCCCCTTGTTTGCTAGCATGAAGTCACAAGCTGGAGGGGCAGTGTACATGCCAAACCAGTGCCCGGTTCCACACACAGCTCCTCCAAACTGTCACTCCTATGCTCTGCGGCCAGGAAACCGAGTCATGCATGCAAGGCGTCTGCTCCGGGAGTGACACTCATGTGACGCACTCCTCACTAACATCTCCCCTACTCTCCTCCACAGGCACAATGCTCACCCGCCCAGCCCTGAGAGGGGCGCTGCAACGGCCTGTGGTGTCGTGCACCCAAAAGAGGCAGAGCCTCTGATGTAAACAGCCCAACTGGAGGATGGGGAGAAAGTAGGGAGGCAATTCTTCCATCCTCTGTGCTGCTCCAATCCCTCACTTAGTTAATAATGTCAGTCTGAGAGGTGGAAGGGAAGAGGGCACAGGCCACAGGCTCCACAGAGAATGGAGCCCTGGTTTTGCCAAAAGCCTGGCTGTCAGGAAGTCAAGTATATCTCACAGCACAGACAGCGCAGGGCCTTTTACAGTAAAGGTGAGGTCATCGTTCCGGGGCAGGGGAATTCAGTAGGAATCAGCTGTTTCAGGTCAGGAATAGAAGTATGATGTAGATCCTGCACCCCCCCCCTCCCCCCCCGTGTCCTGTTCATGGGAGGGGCAGAGCCAACCCACCCCATGTCTGCTGCTGTCCTTGAACAGCGGAGCAAAGCGCCTTTCCCAGATGTCCCGTCACCTCGCTCGCCTCACATCCGGTGATCTCGGACCTAGGCGGGTGAGTCAGGACTTCTGAGGGGGTGTGTGTGGGGGAGGGGGTACTGCATGATACCAGTCCTGGCTGCGTCTTGTTTTTCACGTCATTCCCTTTCATGTGATCCCGCTTCAGACGTCACTTACGTGTCTGGAGAGTTTCTGCGATGAATTGCCAGTGTGGTCAGACAGGAATCAACAACAAGCGCTATGAGCAAGCCCAGGGTCAGCAGAGTTCCTTAGGAGACAGGGGTGGGGTCAGTAGAGCTCCTTTACATGCGGGAGAGACAGGGGCATGTTGGAGGAGGTTTGGTTGCCCAGACAAGCCTGCCCCCTGCCTCCTACCCCATCAAAGCCTGTCTGATATTTATTTGAAGCCATCTCCCAGAATACACTGGTGAGGTGTGTGAATGGTCCTGTGGCCTAGGTCATGCCTGCATACTGCATTCCCCTCACACTGCCTCATTCCAGCACACTCTCCCAGCCCATCTCTGCAGCCAGCAGCCTGCTATAGATTTACACCTACCACATCTACCCTGTGCACACCCACTGCCTCTCTCTGTTACAGGAAGTAACCCGAAGACAAAGGGAGAAATGCATTTTGTCATGTTCACTTCTTGATGCACAGCATGTCTACTCGTGGGCAAAGAAATGTATTTGCGTAAGATGCCATGTTGCCAGCATTAGATGACACAAGGATATAACATAGAAATAGTGTTGGGCGTTAGTTGGGCGTCAAGTTAGTCGTTTTCATTACAAAGTTAATCCTGAAGAGTGTGCACATCATTTGCCTGCTTGTTGAGGACATGGGTCTTTTGGTGGAGCAGGCTGAGCGGCCGTGTTAAAGACTGTGCAGGCTGGTCGCTGGTGTGTCGAGCGTTGCGTGCACTATGATGTCAGGAAGCAGCAGGGGGTGGAACCATGAGCAGGGCCGTAGTCACTGTGGCACTTATCTGGTGTGGTCAGAGCAGGGACAGATGGACCGCACTGCACAGGGGATGTGAAGTCACATCTGCCTCTCCGGCCTGCAGAGAGGACGCAGATATGGGTGACACACGGCGATATCTGACCGCGGTTTCCTCTGAGTGGCCGCCGTGTCGTGAGCCCCTGTCCTCCAGAGCCGCGCGATAAACTATTTAAAGCTACACCCTCCGGCCGCACGGTGCGCGCCTCTCTGAAGTCTTCTCACTCTGCCTCCTGCCGCGCATGACTGCGGCCGTGACTCCTCCGGTCCTCTTCTGCCTTTTGGGAATTTACGACAAAACAAACACGCGATAACTAGCATCTCCTGCCAAAAGCGCCTCTGACATCAGTCGCTGACTAAGTTTGTGTGGAAAAACAGGAAGTGGAGCAGGGACCTACTGTTCTGGAGCCAGCATGGGGCCCAAATTGAACATTCAGACATGGGAAATACACATCTGACCAAAGAGTCTTACTCCTCCTGTGGTCAATGGTCCAGCCAGAATGGTTAGCGTTGGGTTTGGATAACGTTATTACAACAGCAGATCGGTGGCCACAGGTTTCCCCAGTGTGGTGGCCCTCCATGGTCAGCACACTATGCACCCAGGGGTTACTCTCAGTCCTTGATTGTGGTGTTCGACGTTGAGAGAGAGTCGTGGTTTTTGGTTACAGAGGGGATGGCCAACACCAGGGGGAGTGCGGCATTCCTGGCCTGTGGATTTGGGGGTGGGGGAGGATGGAAGCCCACCCAGTGCTACCCAAACACCACTGGGGGGTCATGGTCCTACCACTGCTTTCAGAGAGAGGGCATATTCTGGGGTGGAGGAAAAGGAGCAAAGGGGTAGAGGGAGGGAAGTGGGAGATGAGTGTGGAAGCCTAAGAGTTTAAGGGTGGCTCTGAGGCCCTGCATTAGCACTCCCCCTCTCTGATGGACTGGGGTAAAGAAAGCTGCTTCGCTAGCACAGTCACGCTATCTCTGTGGCTTTTAGTCATAAATGATTCGGTTTCATGCTGTGCAGTAAAACCACAGGGTCACGGAAAACAACAACAACTGTTTTTGAGGAAGAGTAGCTCTCCATGTGGCTCTGTTTCTGAGGGAGAGCAGGGCTCCGTGTGGCCCTATTTCTGAGGGAGAGCAGGGCTCCATGTGGCTCTGTTTCTGAGGGAGAGCAGGGCTCCATGTGGCTCTGTTTCTGAGGGAGAGCAAGCCACCGTGTGGTTCTGTTTCCAAGTGAAAGCAGCTATCCATGTGGTTCTGTTTCTGAGGGGAAAGAAGGCCTCCCAGCGTGGCTTGGGCAACAGCAACAGTGCTTGCCTACTCCAGATGCAGAACTCACCTCCACTTCTGCCTACACATATTTTGAACGGTTCATCTCGATGGCCTTCTGCAGCAGAATCATTTTCACTTTTACCATTTAGTCTCAATTGAGTTTTTTTGTTTTGTGTTTTGATTCCCTCTGTAAACAGTGCAGTGTAAATTGTCCAGTGATCATGTCATTATTAAGAGGGCCAGACCAAATATGTTGGTTGGTTTATTGATTGACTGATTGATTGATCACCCTGCACCTGCTGCCTGAAGGATCCTAGGAACCAATCAGAAGTTCCAGTTCATCCCCACCAAAGACTCTTCTGAGTCGCACTCAGGAACCTGAGTGTGGGGCTAATTACCCAACTCCAGAGAAGGAGCAGACTGCAGATGGGGCTGGAAAAGGCGATATGCCCACCTTTTTGAAGACTTACATCTTACACCTGACACACGCTCACTTAAGGACCACATTATCACACCTTTTAGAGTTAAATGCCGCTCTCCCCGCACAAATGCAAGCACAAACACTGCCTTGACATCAGAAGTAGACCACCACCTCGGAGCCAGCAGAAAAACACAAGCTAATGCAGTGTGTTTTGTCTGGAGCGTGTGCATGGCAACCTGATGCAACTGCTGCGCAACTGCCCCCTCTGTGCAGTTGTCTGTAGCATGACGGTGATCCTACCTGCGTGTGAAGGCATGACACCAGTCAGCACAGCAGGGTTCAGTGCGGCAGATAGATCCATGTGACGTGTGTGTCAGAGCACCCTTAATGTCATTTGCTTCTGCCATAGATGATTATCATGATGATAACGATGCCTGCCTTATCCATGTCAGTGATGTGACCCCCCCTTTCCTCATTGGGAAAGTGAAAAACTGAGACATATCAGTATTCTATTTCTCATAACACACATCCCTCTGTGGCACCGCCCTAATGATGGCTCTGCCCAAAAGAAGAAGCCGTAATGATCACAGCCTTTCCACTCTGGCTTGGCCAATTACACAATAAAGAAAGCAAATGGGATTTCAACGATTCTTTTACGATTGTTTGCTTGGGAGGAATTATAACCGAGCGTTCTCTTCCTCCAGGCAGCCAAAGTCAATACGGCGGGAGGAATGGAGTTTCTGTAGATCAGCAATCCTGACACATCAATGCAGGGAGAGGGTCTCTCAGTTTCTTTTTATTTTTGTGGGGGTGTGAAGGGTGGGATCACCCTAGAGATCTGAGCAGGCTGTGGCTTTCTGGGGCTTAGGGATAGTGTGTTTAAGCAAAGGTTATACACGTTCCCCTGTCAACCCCACCCCTGCCATTGCCCCCACCCCCCCAACCCCGAAACAAGCTAGCTGGTTTAGGCCATCTCCAGGGAGAAATTACTACATGAAAAAGAAAATACACACTTTTAAAGCTCTGTGTTTTCAATTTGCTGCCACATGGTTCAAATTAGCCACGTATTTACTGAGGTCGGTAAGTGGGCACGTCCCCCCTGGGGATGGAGGGGGGCATGTGGAATTACGGAGCAATGAGGAACTCAGACCCATACGGTCGTCAGAACCTACATAGCACTGACTGTACAGTCATCAGAACCAGTGTAACACTGACCGTACGGTCATCAGAACCTGTATAACACTAACCGTACAGTCACCAGAACCTGTGTAACACTGACTGTATGGACATCACAACCTGTGTAACACTGATTGTACAGTCAACAGGACATGTTTAACACTGACCGTATAGTTATCAGAACCTGTGTAATACTGACCTTATGGTCAGCATAACTTGTATAACGCTGATCAGACATGTAGACAACCTGTAGACAACTGATTGTACCTGCTGTTTCAGCTGCATTCTTTCACAATGGCAGATTCCTCAACTTCAGGTCAGATTGCAGAATGACTTGAATGGTTAATATATTTAATTTTACATTTGTAAAATGTCACACTCAAATAATGTCCATTAAGTATGTCATACATAAAATGACATACTTAATGGACATTATTTGGGTATATATGGTAGAATTATTGCCTTTAAAACTGGTTCAACGACAAGCACACATGCACAGTGTTCTAACACTGCATGTACAGTACAGTGCATTATCATCCAATGCCAAATCAGCTAAAGTAAACTTCTCATAAAATGACTGAAAGCCCCTCTTAATACCTACTTAGTGCTGTTTGCTGCTAAATTTCCCATGAAATCATCTCTAATTGAGGTCTCATCAGCATGTTGCGGAAAATAATATCTGTGCACTGTCACAGGATTATAAGTATGAAAAAACTGGCTGTTTTTTTTATTGTTTATCAGCCTGTCACTGCTCACCCTCTGTGTATCCTCGATTAACTGTTAAAGGTTGCAGACAGCTTGACCGCAGCCAGACGGGTGCTGAAGTTCATGGGGTCGGGGGTATACATTCCCACGGTGTTCAGGCTTTTGCGGTCCAATTTGCAGAGCACTCACTGTGACACACAGGGCTGGGGGGTGCGTAGCATGCCCAAAACACGCGGGCTGGGTCGTTAGCTCCAATTTGTACAGTAATTGTGGAAATCATTCAGATGAGTAAGGTCAGCTGGAACCAATAAGGATAATTGCAATGTGTTCCAAAAGGCCCGGGCCCAGACCAGGAACAAAAGAGAGTTTTTATATGCAAGCAGCTGTCCCTGAATCAGGCGTCTGAAGCCAGCAGTACCACAGCACTCACACTGCTCTCCCGGCACAGTAATACATGTGTCTGCACGGGGCACTCTGTGCTGGCAGCCAGAGAACGCCAGTCACCTGACCTCACCTTTCCAGGATTACCATCTCTGTCATCATCACTCTGGCCATGCCTGGCTGTCCAGACTCCCTCTTGCAGACCAGTGTGCATGAGAACGCTGCTCTGGGGTATTTATAATATTAATGACATGAATGAATTCAGCCAAATTTAGCAATCTCTGGGGGAAGGGGGAGGGGATTCTCCATTCATGTGCAGTTTGAGAGGGAGAGACAGTATTCCCAGGAGTCAGGGGTCACTCTAAACTGGGAGCTGAAGCAGGGCAGGGCTGTGTGTTACTCCTAAAAGAAAGTTACCAAAATACGCTGATAAATAAAGGATAAATAACACAGAAGAATATTTCAGGTTTCTTAAAAGATAACAAAGCAATAAAAGTTAAAAAAGTTATTTTAGGCCATTTACTCATAAGCGTAAAAGTGATTGTGTTTGGTGGCTGATTACAGCCTGAAAGTGATTGTGTTTGGTGGCTGATTTTCAGTGATTCCTCCTAGCAGCAGAAGGGCAGGAGAGACAGTGTTGTGTTTTGTGTAAAACCCCTGCCCCTGAGCAAGCTGTTACAGCCATTATTACTTTACAGTGAGCTCCTGGGAGTCTCATTTGTTAAGTGGTGTTCTTATCGCGGGCTGCGTTCTGTGTGTTATTGCTTGATGCGCGCGCGATGAGAGCATGACTTAAGACGCCGCTGAAAGGGGAAACTTTGCTGAGTCTCGCATTGGCTGGGGGAAGGTCTAGAATCCTCGCATTACATCACTGCCCATGATGTCACCCTGTGGGGTGACTTTGGCACACGTGACCGCCTGAGTGAAGTCACGCTCAGTTTTTACATTTAGCTTGCAGCAGATAATTAATAACCGAGCCCTCAGGTCACAGTTTTCATACGAGCGACTATAAAAGATTTTTTTTTTCCATTTCTTTTTTTTTCATTCATTATTTCTTTCCTCAGAAAGGCGGTCCAAACAATGACGTCTTCAGTTTCAAAAGAAGGAGAGGCACAGAGGCTTCTGTTTTTTCTCCGGAGGGACGTTATAATCATTTCATTTATACCCAACAGCAGTCATTTTATCTACCACACCCTTGCCCTGAGGTCCCTGGCTGCAACGGGAGGATGCAGGATGGAGCACAGTGCAGGCTTTTAGGATAGGACACATTTATTCTCATTAAGTTCTGATAATGTCAGATAGAGGAAGGCTCTACATGGGCCAAGGACATAAAGCCTGATACTCGCAGCCATTACCTCAGTCAGACAACCGCATGCTGTCAGCCTCACCTGCTCTGATTGAGGTGAGCCATTTATGCGCCCAAAAAAAGGCGGCGGCCATCTGAGTCATAATCTCACAGCATCTTTAATGTTGAAAAATACCTCTCTGACTAAAGTAGAGTTTCCAATATCATTTACCTGCTTTAAATTTAAATTCTGAATCTGAATTTAAATAGAAGCTGTCAATCCACTTGACTAATGCCCCTCAGAAGGAGTATTATGACCGTTTTGTTTTTGTACATCCAGTGCCAGTTCTTCCAGTAAAGGTTGTTAACTGGCATGGTCTTTCTGCTGTAGCAATTAGGCCACACCTGATCCAGTTTTACTTTAGGCAGATCCTAACTCATCTCAGCTGTGTAGAGTGACCCTAAGGAAGAGGAAGTATATCCACGAGCAGCCAAACCCTGCACATCCAGACGGGCAAGGTACAGACATAGAAAGGATAATGCTCACAGATCAGGGTGTGCTACAGGTGCAAAATTTTCTAACTCCAAACTATAACCCCACAAGGTATAGAGAAACAGCATAACCATATAACGGCTGCTGGGAGTACTTTATAAGTTGCCTTATTTGCCTAAAGTTTGCCATTAGGCCCATTCTTATGGTAGTCATATTTATGGTGAAAAATTGTTTACCGTAAGCAGTAAATAAACCGCAGGCTGTCTTCCAGCATTAACCTCTGTCAACCTTCAGGTCCTCTAAATGATTCCTCATTTCCACTTTTAGTTTAACATGCTGAGGGCACCATTTCATATAGACTGGAGAAAGGTTTTCTAAAAGCTGGCCTGAATGCCGTGTGCCATTTAAAACAAGCTGATATGCTTTAGCAAAACGACACCATGTGTACTGTACAGTAACAGTTTCACGAATGCAATCCTTCTGTGTAGACACATGCTAACTGAAACAATTTTACACACTACAAGTCTCACAATGCACCAGGAAAAAAATGTCATTGGAAGATAAGCACACCCCCAACACCATCTGAGTAACTCATAGGCAACAAAGCAAGTTGCAAGATGGCGAGAGCAGAGAGACAAGTTGATCCTGGCCAGCCTACCTGCCCCTATTCCCAGCAGAGAGAAGCCAATTTATTCAGCCAAAGTGGGCTGCCAATCATTGTCAGTAAGATCTGGGCTGTAGGGCACAGCCTGCTCTCAGAACAAGTACAGAGTCCTCTGTGGTTTCATTTTGGCTTTTCATTCAGTTTTAAACATAGGGGGCACTGCACTGGATGCTACAGATCATCTGGGCTTCACTGAGAGCCCCACCCTCTGGAGCGCTGGTCTGGTCTGGCTCTCCCTCTTCTTGATTGTTCAAAAGGCCAAAGTTCACACAGTGCTGCTGAAAATGACCAAGCAGAGGAGGAGTTAACATCTGGGGTGGAATGATACCCATGTAGGCCAATTGGCTCAATACAATGCTGAAATTCCTCATGCTAAACAAGGTATTCATTTTCTCACATATGACTTGATTGGGCCATAAACCCAGAGTCCTCTGAAGCAGAGCTGAGAGGCACAGTCCCTCATTAGAAATGCTTCTCTCTGATTGGTTTTTGGCAGTTGATGATGGAGGCAGGACAGCAGTGTGGCACAGTGAACTGGATGCCATAATGGTAAATGGGAGGCTACAGGGTTTGAGGTCTGACATATAGCCATGTTTCTGTCTATGTTTAGCCATGTTTAGCTGTGGGCCGGCTTCACCTGAACTGAACAAGGTTGATAGTATGTTGGGCAATTTAAGATATGAATGAATGAATATGAACTTAATACATGTATTTTGCATTTGCAATAAATACATGTTACACTGGTGTCATTTTGTGCTGCATATTTGTTGTTTAATGTGTTCATTTTTTTATAAGCACAATCTCCTCCATGCCAAAGAAAAATTCTTACCAAAGAATTGGAAGCTCTGATTTGATGCAGTGTATAATGATGTCAAGCTTCACATGTTTGCCATTAAATGTTACGTTGAATTCAGACCATTGTAATCGCACAGTGATGCACATCTGTGTCTGATGGCCTGACCTCATCCATTCACAACCATATGCCCTTTATTGCTGATTGCAGACTGGGATCTAAAAGCATGAGGACAGAGGATATCTCTGGGATGTCTGTACCCCCTGTACCTTTAAAAGCAGTCTGTTCCCCCATACCAATAAAAAAAAAATTGTACCCCCTGTACAGGTAAAACAGTTTGTACCTGTAAAAACAATATGTAGCCGCTGTACCCATAAAAGCAGTCTGTACCCCCTGTATCCCTAAAAGCAGTTTGTATCCTGTAAATGTAAATGTAAATGTATCCTCTGTACCTGTAAAAACAGCCTGTAACCCCCATACCATAACGCAGTCTGTAAAACTCAGTCTGTACAAGTCATGTATGCATAAACTTTACATGGCAAAAGTCACTACAGTTACAAAAGTCATACACCATTTACTGGTCACCATTGTCTCTACCTCATCTCACCTGTGTTCCAGGTTGGGAAACACACACAGTGAAGGGATATATGAGCATTTCAGGCCGGTGTCAATTATTGAGTTCAATATTTTTTTCTCTAATGTTTTTTTTCTGGTTTCCAAGCACGTACAGTGATGTCACTTTGATCCACAGTGTCTGGCTCCATTTATATGGTAATATATGCTGACATAAGGTCTGCACATGCCACCTAGATGGGAATATGTTTAAGATGCCAGCCCATTTATTGGTTTGCACGCAAGGAGCAAAATATTACAAATTGCTACTAAGAAACTAAGCTTGGCGAAGCTTTTTTTAATTGTGTTCATTAATGGCCAGAAGGAAGTGCTTCTGAAGTTTTGCATGTTATCAGGGCACAAGTGAAGGGACTGTTGCCCGTCAAGAAAAATGACAGATTAAATAAAAATGCATCAGTCCATTGAATAGTTTTTGCTTCATAACCCCCCCCCCCCCCCCCATGCAATCCAATACAGTGACGATTTGTCTTGAGGTGGAGGCAGAGAGGCCAATTTCAGGAGTAAGGCTAGCTACGCTGAGTAATGACTGCATGACTGTATGTCATCATTGCTCATGTTGTGCATTGCAGAGGCATAGGCAGGTCATGCTGTAATCCATTTCTATTCATTATTACTTTTTTCCTCCAAACATGTATTAAACATCTGAAATTAACTGCGCCAGTGGCATGGGGCTAGTGGCAGCTCGTGAACTACAGCTAGGGGGCCCACACAACTTACCATGATCTAAGAGGCATCCTGTGCCAGTTTTTAAATGGCTTGCACAGTTACTCATCCTTTAGTTGCTGATTCCTTTACATTAATATTTTACACTGTTGTTAGACGCTCTTATCCAAAGAGAATTACAAGATGTGACTACTGTTACATTTACATTTATATTTACATATTCATTTTATAGTTCCTTTTACATTTGATTCCTTAGTTGTGTCCAATCACTTTGGTGTAATTTGAATTATGTACTGTACCGCTGTCCCCCCATGTGTGGAGCAGAAAGCTCCTGTAACACTGCAATAGATGGATGTAAAATTAGTTGCACATCAGCGATTCTTGCCTTATGTTGCAAAACTGTCAATCACAGCAGACAATTACAGATACATTCAGGAGGCAGGTAAGTTCTCCGCCTCCCATATTTCTTGCACACACGCCACCCTTACATCAGACAGAAATGAGTCACTCAGACTGCATCCCAGACTGCCCCCGATACCCTCGTTCCCTAACTCCCATCATCCGGGAGGGTGCCAGACGCCACATTGAGTCTCGCCCGGTTCTGTGGGAGGCGATGGGGGGAGGAGGGTGCTGTCATGCCCTCAACTGCCCCGACAAAGCAAGTCTGCAAAATCACAGCAAGGGGGGAGAAGCTGGTAAGTCATACCTCCTTGCATTATAAGCGGGGACATTTTAAACCACTGTTCTATGGTTAGCAGTCTAAACATGCAGAGAAATCCAACAGGAAGTGGACACTTAACAGAATTAAATACATAATATATAGAAATTCATCTCTCATGCATAATCTCTTATATGTCTACTAATTTAAATATTTAGAGGGGTGCACTGGCTTGCTAAATACAGATGGATTACTATATTATACGATATTATAGCAAGCTAGCTAGCTGGGTATTTATCTAGCTGCCTAAGAATATAAAAATTAACTAGTTGTATGGCTAAAATAACATGCTAGATGTTATAATACCCAACTAGTTATTTCGCCAGCTCATTACACTTTAGATAATATGATAACCTTGTGTATAATAACCTTCCTGTAACTCTGGGTAACTGTAACTTGTGTAATAAATCTGGATAATGTAATAACTTAAGATTTTTTTTCTGAATAACATAACTTAATGTATAATGTAGTAATTTACTTATCCAGTTTGTACATTATAAATGCAAAATTATTTACATCATCCGGAGTCATTACACGATTGGTTGTTAGAGCAATCTTGTCGTGTAATTCTGCCATAGAACACCATTTTAACATTTTAAACATTTCAAACCCCCTGCCTTCCCCCCTCCTCTAACTTTTCCAGCTATCTGTCCCAGTCACTGATGTCAGAGCATTGTCACTATCTGGGTCTGATGTTGAGAACCATGAAACGGAAATATTTGTATACGTGCACAGAGGACAAAAACAGGACGCATATTTTTAAAGCTTTTGTAGATGTTCTGATGTCATTTGTCTTATTTTACATCAAATAAAGAATAAATAAAATAAGAGCACCCAGGAGTGTGGGGAAGGTCCAGCCAGCCCCGCGATGCTGGGACGGTGAATTCCCCGCTGAGCGCTGTAGCCAACAGAAGGATTTGGAAATGATCTCAGAGGTTTGTTTTCTCAATGCACATGAAAGATCTCTGCCCTAAACAAGCACACAGCACAGCTCTGGAGGGACCTGAACGCGATGTTTGTTTAGTCTACAGAGAGTCAGAGGAGAAGCGCTGGAGAGGACAGGAGACTCTGGGCTGGACTCTGGGAGCTGTGTCTTCACAGAGCTCAAGCGTTTGGCAGTGTAGCCTATTCCCCATGGTGCCAGGGGAGTAAATATCCCCATATTTTAAAGACATAATAATGATCTATTGAAGAATTTTGATCCTGTGGCTGTGGTTTTGTTAAGCAGTGGGGAATCTCATCTGTGATTGGTTGAACAGCCTGAGATCAGACCAAAATTACTAAAGCCAAGCATCGAACTCTTCCTTAATCTGTGATCAAACCATGATCGTGTTCAACCTTTAGAGACAAAAATCTAACAATCTCTTCAGACTGGAAAACCGAAACATTGTCACCTGAGCATTTTCAATCTACCAGCTGATGCCAAACTCTTACATTTTTTATATGTCACCAAAAGCCCAAGCATGCTAATCATCTCATTTGAGCGACCAAAACCATACCCTGATTGAATTTTTGAGACCAAACCATACACATTTTCTCACTTTGTGAAACAGAAGCCAAACCATGAACAGACTCTTACTCTGGTAGCATTGGCTGGACCCATGGAAGAGCTGGAGTGAGGGGTTCTCTTTCACCACAACATCAGAGAGGGCCCACAGCAGTTGCTCCTGTGTGGAAGGGGGGTTATTTCCACATATAATCAGGTTGGTACAGCAACATCACCTTCTGGAATGAGTAATACAGAAAGGCCATTACAGTGTCTGCTGTACTCTTATGTTACATTACATTACATTATTGGCATTTAGCAGAAGCTCTTATCCAGAGCAACTTACATAGATTGCAATTTTTTACGTTATCCATTTATACAGCTGGATATTTACTGAGATAATTTTGGGTTAAGTACTGTACCTTGACCATGGGTACAACAGCAGTGGCCCAGCAGGGAATCAAGCCGGCAACCTTTTGGCTATGAGTCCTGCCACTTACCACTATGTTACACTGCTGCCCATAAAGGGGAGGGGCCAGCAGAGTGAACTTATCTTCTGGCATCTTTACGTCTCAGTATCATTCGTTTCTCATCTTTTCAATGGGTCTGTTTCTGTATTCACGCTCAGTAGAAAACTGAAGCTTGGAGCGTTACCACCTGTTCATTTTCCAGAGGACACCTGGTAAATATTCCCCAGCGATCTACAGAGGCGGGGCGTCACCGTGTCATACATGCTCCGCCCACATGGGGTGTGGGCACTGTAATATCTATCAGTACATGAATCCAGTTGATTTAAGCCTGTCTTTTCAATTCCCTTGAGTGGGCCATTCAGTGGATTAAGAGCAGTGAGTAAAACAATCAGTTTTATCAAAATGGACCGACTCCAGGGAAGACGTCATGGTCTGGTAGGAATAAAAAAAAAGTGCTGATACACAGTATCTTCACGTCTGCTGGCCGCCCGTCAACGCAGTGTGTCATTTCCAACCCAAATGCCTGGCCTTAGTAGACACACCTTCTCCAAGATAGTGTACAAATCCAAGTTTGCCCCATCCCTATAATTCTCCATCTTAGTCTCATTGGATATCCTAGGTTCCTCACACCAAAGCAATGGTAACAACAGAATTAGTGATCAATTGTGAAAGTCCTACAATGCATGAAGACTCTGAGCCAATAGCTAAGGACTCTTGGAGCGCATGTTTCTAATAACGCTGTGATTGGTATGCGGAAGCTGGCTCAGACGAGGTCACATTTCCCCAGACGCACCCTAGGAGGATGCGTCATTGTGTCATGGACACGCGCGAATTTGGTCATGGATTCCGAGGTCGGAGAGTAGCTGGTGTGTCTGAAAGGGCCGCTGTGAGAATCCAGACGCACTGAGAGTGGGCGGTCTCGCACTACCTCGGTTATCAGGGTTCTTTTGTGTCGGTTTGGTCCTCCACCAATAACAACGCAGGATGACTCAGCCGGCACCCTAGCCCTGCTGAAGGAGATGCTGGTGGGTGGTTGGTGAGAGAGACCCTTGGTGTGTGGGCCCTGACTCAGGCTGGTGTTCGGGAAGACCACCCCACACGAGGACCGCCGCCGAGGCTGTGATTTTGGCGGGAGCCAGATGCCAAACTGTCCTGTATGGCTGATAATTCCAGAGAAGAATGAGCTTGGCAGAGTTGCCTACACTTCAGAGAGAACCTTTTCTGGTTTAGCACAGATCTCTATCATAGGTGAGTTGTTGTGGATATATTTTTCCTTTGATTCTTTTTCATGTGGATAGTGTGCATTTTACTGATTGAGAATGCAGGTCAAACTCAGTTCAGTTTCTTCTGAAACTCAAGACTCCTTGGATCAGTGTGTCTGACCAGTAAAGCACACAGCTCTCTAGACCAATGGAAGGGAGTGATGTCACTGGCCTCTCTGCAGAGAACTCTCATCTGCTTGACAGTAACGGGGACCTCCAATGGACCTGTGTCCCCAGAGGTTGGGAGATTGAAGCGTGTCACCACAGACCTCTGGGAAATTTCCACTTCCTGTACTCCTTGGCTTTCCCAGGCCACAGCTGGCTTGCTTCATGCAGACAGCCAGATCCTAATAATTCCTTCCCATGCAGCACTGTGTCATTGATTTGACATGTGACCCAGAGAGAACCTCAGGTTGAAACCGTTTCTACATCTGTGTCTTTTTTAACTCTTTGGTCACCGACTTGACTGGCTTTTCCACAGCTGCTGCTGTGTCAGGGAACAGGTCTGTGGTGACATTGGGCGAGAGGTCTCCAGTCTCTGCTCATATACGCAAGTCACTCCTCTAATCAGTCAATGAGCTGGAAATATGTGAAGTCTAGTTTATGCCCCTTTCGATCTAAATTGTTTTATATTAACTTAAATGTTACAGAAGTAATAAAATAGGTACATTATCTAACAGTGGCTGCTTTAGATAAGCATTATGTTTCTAGCAGACGTTTGATTTGAGTTTAAAACAATAAAGTTATTTCCCTTACTCAGCCAGTCAGCTACTGTTGGCTAGTTATGTGCTATTACATGGATGTGCTATCCAAGAATGAATACGCCATAGATATTTCTTAGGCCTCACAGAAACTCCCACAGGAAATTACAGCAACCCTGAGGTGTCATTACAGGCACAACCCTCAACATTTTTATCAAATGTCAGGAATCATTTCCTCACCACGCAGAAGGGGACTCAAATGAAAGTTTTCGGTAATCTCTTAATGGAATGCGCTGTCCGCAGTTTTGCGCAACAGCCCGTAAATTCAGAAGCGCCAGACCCTACCGGGTGCGTGACGATCGGGCGTAGTGGAAAACCGTCTGCGGGACGTAATGCATCTGCCAGACCGTATATCAGCCAGGGGGGACTGATGTGTAAATATATGAGATCTCAGGATGAACTCAGGATGACTCGCACATGGTATCACAGCCAGGGGACAGCTGGTGGGTGATGGGTGGACTCCGGTGTGTCATATAATATCATACCGTGCCTGGACCATCCATTCACAGCACTGAGAACACACACACATGCCCCTGCACCCTCTCTCATCCATCTGTGTTACTACGACTGTCATGAGACATCATGACATAATGATATATAAACACATCTTTGCACACATATTACCACAGGTTTATCTCAATCGCCTTCTGCGAGGGGTCAGGGAATCATTTTTCAGTTTAGCCATTTGGTCTTGCTGTGTTTTTTTCTCTTCTGTGATTCCATCTGGATACAGCACACTGTAAAGCACTCAATGATAATCTATTCAGAAAGGGTGCTGTAATCTTTTGTGTCTTGTTTGTGAATAATGATCTTTCATTTATGTTATGGATTTAATTTGTATACATCATTCCAAATGTGGGGATCATGAATGATAAATGTACTTATTGTAAATATTTCACATTGTTCTCTCTAATACATTTTATTGTTTTCTGTGATCTTACATTTACATTTACATTTATTCATTTGATGGATGCTTTTATCCAAAGCAAGTGAGGCAGAGTACAACACAAGCAAAAAGCCATGTAAGGAGTCAGCGACATTAGAAGCGCTGCATGACCAAGTTTCAATCCTCACTTCCTTTAAAATGTTTGCTGATTTGTGCTATGAGCCACTTTCAGCTGTGGTTTTATTGCATGAAAGGCGCTTTATAAAGTCCTTGCATGTATATCCTTGCATGCTGTTGGCTGTCTCTGCAACACTGGTCCACAGAGCGTGCTCACTGACACAGAGATGCAGGGACACCACAACTGAATGCTGGTCCTGTTCTTCATAACAGCACGATCTTGGAGAGGTTTGCATTATCCAGACAACAGGGCATTTTGAAAAACAGGCTTGGCTTTGATATTTGTTTGCTTAATAACAGTGTCGTACCGTTAGTCTCTAATTTCTCTGCGCTGCGAGCTTCGCAGTCTCCTGACAGCTATTCAAATCCGTCAGCTGACAAGCGCAATTGCTGTTGTTGGGTCTAGCGGGGGGGGAAAAACCGTCTGCGCGCAGAAGACGCAGTTATTGAAAAACAATAATTAGCATTCTAGCTCTTAGGCGGGAGACAGTTTCGGTGGAGTGTTTCTGGAGATTCTCCCCACATGAAACAGCCTCCGCTGCTGCTTCTCTGATGGAGCCGTTCGAATTGGCGCCAAGCCTTGCGTAACCGGTCATTAGAAATTTCCACACCACGGCGGCTCATCTGGTCGCCCCGCTAATGAAGGCGCGGCAGTTGGATCAGAAGGAGGGATGTGCTGGAGGCGACGCAGCACCAACAGACAGACGGTGGAGCTCATTGCGCCCCCCCCCCCCCCCCCCCCAGTAGAGCAGTTACTGGACACATGGAGTGTGTGGTGGCCGCCTGGCATATGGGGAAAAGGCTCTCAGGACGGCCTGCTCACCAGGTTCCACTCCTAGGCCACAGTGATAGCTACAAGTGACTAACATGAGGGCAGCCAGGTGAGGGATGGTGCTGTGAGTCACATTTATCCTTTAGCACAGCGGTACGACCTCATGAGGGAGGGCAGGTACAGAGCGACATGGGGCCGACTCAGGAGACAGTGACCTGAAGCAGCGCAGGAAGTGGAGAAACTCAGGAGACCGGCTGGTCTGGCCCGGTGGTCCCACGTTCCAGGCATTCCTGCTGAGTTATTCAGCGTTTTCTGGACAGAAGTGTGAGGCTGATTTAGACTCCCGTGCACGTCATCTAATATGTATTTACACTGCAGAAGGGCTCCACACGGCGCTCTTTCCCGAAATGAGACCGTTCTTCCTGCCCAAATTTGGAAGAGACAGGAAGGGAATCCCAAACGATGATTCTTACACTTTGTGTGGCCAAAGGAGAGCTGGTTCAATGGAGAAAGCATAGTCACTGGTCAGAGGAGTTTGGGCCCAGGGTGGCTTGGGCTGTTTGTAAGGCTGTTGCTGCTTCACCCACAGAGGCAATTTTTCATTTTGTTTTGCTTTTTGGGATTTTAAGCCAGGAGACTCAAGCCATAACCCCCAACCTTTTAAAGTCTTCTTCTCCCTCCGTAGGCAACTGTGGAGCCATTGTTACTGTAACCTCAGTAATCTTTTTGAAGGTTTCAGGGTTTTTTTGGTGTGACACTACAGATTTTTACATTACAATTTAACAGCCTTGCTTGTCTTGAGGTGATGGAGTGCTCAGCTATTTATTTCAGTTATTTAAGTTTGTGCTGCTATCAATCAAGGCACTAATTTCATATTAATCATCTATAAAACACAGAATAACCAGGAAGGCAGCCATGAGGCTTTTTCTTTCTTGCCCTGTTATTTTTTTATTGGAATGTCCTCAGCTGTCAGCTTCAGCCTGACCGAGCAGCCATTAATATGAGGATGCCAAGCAGCTTGTTGGCCAAAAGGACCAGCTGATGGCTGAGCTCCTGCATAAGACCTTAGGACCTGCTCCTCAGGCTGGACATGCCAGGCACTCTCAGATGGACGCCTCAGTGACAGAGCACCAGCTCTTACTCCTGCCAGCAGAGGGGTTTGTGGAGAGGGTCGCACTTTCCTTGTTTGGGCTCCGCAAATTTCAGGAAGAGGGGGACACCGGCACCGGAGGCGGTTTTCCTGAGGAGTTCAGAGTGACCTCACAGAAACAGTGCCTGTGCACTTCTCCTCAGCCTGTATAACACACCCTCTGTCACAGTCTGTGTAATGCACTTGGTATAACAGTCTGTTCAATGCACTCTGTGTTACAGTCTGTAGTCATGCATAGACTAAGAACATAGAGAATAAGAAGAACATAGTTGGATGTTATCATAATCCAGATTTAGGTAGATCAAGACACCAACATTAAACAAAGCAGAGACAATATTCCCATAATTCATTTCGGGCAGACAGAGGCTTCCTATTCCATCTGTTTCATTGAGACAAATACCAGCAAATCCAGCCTGCTCTCCCCACTTAACTGAAATTAGATAAGGCTCTGAGGCCTTTAGAGGTTTTGATTCATACACACAAGGGTCTAAGCAAACAATCACACACACATATACACAACACAATGCACTCACAACCATTTCAATATTAAATACAATAAGACAGAACATGACAGATTGTACGTGATCCGCAGCATTTGAAGTTCTCAAGGTTTTCGGAGTCCTCATGTGTCCCAGCGCTCTCCAGGGCCAATGTCTAAGCTGGGTCTTTAATAAATGCAACAGCAGTCACTTTCCCCTCTGTCTGGGCTCCCTGTGTTTCAGCTGGGGCTTGGATGGTGGCAGGCTGAGGGAGAGCATTGAATGATGGGCTATGTGCTGTTAGTGTAGTGAAGTCATGTTGTTTTTATTGAATCCACATGCTTACCAGCATTGGGGGGGAGGACTGAGTGTAGAGCAGGGCTCTGGGAGTGTCAACTACGCATCCGAAAAACAAGGAGAGGAAGGATCACATGCAGTTTGGTCCTTCTGAAATGCAGGGTCCTCATGGGACCACGTTTGGCTGTCCATGTACATGCCTGATATGGCAAATAAAGCTAATTCTGTAATAAAAATATGTGAGGTTCAACTAATGTACATACAGGCAAACACACTTGCAGCAGACTCTGAAAAAAATGAACATCTCATTCAACATCATCACCTAAACTCTCCCCTTCCCAGCCAATAAATCGGTAAAATGATGCAATGAACTCACACTGCCAGTCAGATGAGCCTCTCAGCGAGGCCCTTTGCATTCACTGGCGGCTATTCTCCTCCGTGGGTTTAAGCACAAACAAGCAGAGCCGCGATGTGGAAGATCATGATCTCAGCTCGTTTCAGTCTTGTTTTTTTTCCCAGAAGTTCAGGGGGCAGGGGTGTGGCCACAGAGTTGGTGGGGGGTGACGGGACGGTCGCCTGGCGCCTGCAGGGCTGGGTGGCGTGAGAGGGAGTCGCGTCTGTCCTTTAATTAAGCGCCGCTCTGTGATTGGACAATGGCAGGAACAGGCGGCCTACACAGCGTCACACACAGGGGAGCCTGACACCCTGAGAGACAGAGCAGGGGACTGCAGCACCATTTAACTACATATAGACATGTATGTGTGCATGTATGTATGTGTGTGTATGTATGTGTGTGCAAGCGTGTGTGTGTGTGTGTGTGTGTGTGTCTGTGTGTGCGATTGTGTGGTTGTGTATGTGTGTGTCTGTGTGCGTGTATACATGTATATGTATGTGTGTGTGTGTGTGTGTGTGTGTGTGTGCGCATATGTATATGTGCATGTATGCTTTATACTGAGTTATATGGATAACAACAGCTATAAAATGTAGATGAAAACAGCGAATTTGAAAAAGCCTCTTACAAATGGGCTGTAGAGAATCAATTTAGGCGTCTTTTGCATCAGGCACACAAGAGAAGCCTTCTCTCCCGTGCAGCCGTGCTGCATGAAAGGACTTGCATTTCCACAGGGTCACGCGCCCCACCCCTCCAGTTCAGAGTAACCACACGCCACTCAGTGTCACCGCCCCGAGCAGGAGGAGGGGACAAGGGTGCCGATCTTTTCCGCTTCATCACCAGAGCCGTGTGTGAATCCAGCGTTACACTGTATCTGACGCTCTGCTACTTCTATAGAGCACCAGTTTCTTCTGAGTGATAGGGCTTTGGACTCAGCGCCAGGGGGTCATAGGGTTAAATCCCAGAAACAGTTCAGACAGATTGGACTTAATATGTAGCTGTCTGCGTCTAATGAGTCCAATTTGTTTGTGATTATGGTAATTATTGTCTTTATGATCAACTCCACAGTGAGTTACTTTTGCCACGCATTGATCTAGATCAGGAGCAAAAGCCGAAGTCTTCACTCCCACTGCATACGAGACTGAAATGAACTTTGTGGGTTAGCATGTTGATAAATATTTTTCCAAGCATCTCTATTGATACGAGCTTAAAACAACACCGTTGTCCGGGGACGGGGGAGACAGATTTATTAGGAGAATTGGAAAGGTTACAGAATCCTCTGGCTAAGACTGGAGGGAGCAGCAGGAACAGAGCGGGCCAGGCGGAGAATGAGGGTCAAAACAAGGCCTAAATTTAGAGCCACCCTGCATGTGCCTGCGTGCTGAGAAGCTCTCCTACCCCGTGCGTCTCTCAGGAGAAAGGCCGCCTTTGTTCTCCCCCTGCCAATGGGAGAGAGAAAAAAACCAAGCTCAATAGCAGCTTTTTAAAAATAAAAAAAGCTCTCATTCAAAGTTCACTCCAGCTCCTTGTTTTCCGTCTACATATCTCGCTCGTCTCTGACTGTCTTTGCAAGTTGCAAACCTGATTAAATTCGAGTCAAAGTGTGAAAATATCTGCCCCGGAAAAATAGCGCTGCTGTTGCTGAATCACTGCATTGAGCAGATTTGTGCTGATCTGAGTGTGAATCAGCTGATTGAGCAGATCTGTGCTGATTTGAGAGTAAATCATTTGAATGAGCAGATTTGTGCTGATCTGGGTGTGAATCACCTGATTGTGCTGATTTGAGTGACAGCCTCTTGATTGAATAGATTTGTGCTGATCTGAGTGTGAATCACTTGACTGATGAGATTTGTCTTAATTTCGAGTGTGAATTGCATGATTGAGCAGATTTGTGCTGGTTTAAGTGTGAATCACTTGATTTAGCAGATTTGTGCTGATCTGAGCTTAGTTCATCAGATTTGTTAGTGTTTGTTTTTACAGAGACAGTGGAGGGGGGGAGGGGAGTGGGGGGATGTGGAGGGATTCAAGCTCACAACCCCCTGGTCCTGCTTTGAATGGTGCTGCAGGGAGCAGCCGAGTGACAGGGAGTAGTCTGTGGACTTGTTCCCAGTCCTCCCACACACTGCGACGAGCCCCGCACTCCTCCGGGACTCCACCGTGGCGTAGCTTCAAAGCACCCCCCCACCCCCGCCCCCGCCCCCCCCGACCCTCCCAATTAGGAAAACAAGCTAATTAGTGTCTCCTTAATGGGACGTGCTATTAGTGCCTTTAGAATGGCAAGATCAACATGCCAATGGCGCTTAGCGAACGCAGCGTATCGCCTGACGGGAGGCTCCTCCCCCCAAGCAGCCGCGTGGCAGCACGCCGCCGGCCCGGGGCTGCTGGGACAACGCGGAAACAGGCCGTTAAAGGGCCAGCAGCGACAGGGTGCTGAGGGGGCGATGCCAGCTGGGTGCTAAAGGGCCCCCGCAAATGGGGGGGTGATACAAACATGCCATCCCAGAGAGGAATGCAGCTGTGATTCATTAAGATTCAATAAGTGATTCATTGGAGCACATGGGCATTTTCTCGGGGAGATTCAATCAATACTTCACAAAAGAAACGGAGCTAAAAAACAACAGCTGACATACATACAGATCCATTATTGTTGATCAGTTTAATTTCTTTGAGTATTGAGCATGTTTCTTTGAATATTGCATTGGTTGAAACTCAATGATTTTGAGTATGTGCTCACTAACATATGCATATCTGAGCACTTATTATTGCCGCATTGAGTTATTAGCTGCATAGTGAACATAGTGAACAGCAGAACCTTGAATCGGTATATAGTCTGGATGCTCTGACGCACAGCTAAGAGATTTTTTTAAGAGCCATTTTAAAGAGTCCCATCTCACACAACACACAGGCACCAGGGTCACATTATCCACAGTCTCCCGCAGCACACGGAACTCCAGTGTTCAGAGGAGTGCATGAATCGATACAATATCAGCGCATAACTGGGGCGTAAAATGAGGCAGCCCAGAAACACGCCCACGCTCAGAGGAAATGAAAGTACCCTCCTGGAGGGGTGTGAGGGTTTCGGGGGCAGACTCAGGCGGGGTGCAGACGGGAAGCGTATCCTCCTGAGGGGACGGAATGGAGTGTTCAGCCCTCCTCAGGGGGACCCCCCACAGAGAGCAGGGGGCGAGGTGCAGGGCAGCAGTTGCAGGAGGAGTGGGGGGGTCCTGGCACAGACTCACATCACAGCCTCTATCCTCCGTCCCACACAATGTCACACACACACACACACATACACACACACACATGCACACTCACACAGACACATACACACACACACACTCACACACACTCCCATCACATACACTCATACACACACCCATGCACACACATGTACACACACACGCACACACACATACTCACACTGTCATACAGACACATACTTCCATCCCATCCCATCACGTAAACCCATACACACACTCACATAGACACACACACTCACACACACGGATCACTGTCACAATATTGACGATGTAGCCGTGACCACCCCACTCACGCCCCTCACCCTGCACCCTGTGCTTCCCAGGCTATATTTAGGGCCTGCCCTTCAGGAGAGGGGAGGTGTCCTGGCTTTGGCTCCAGGACAGACGGGGGAGCGGCAGGACCAGAGCCCCTGCTCTCATACACTAATTACCAGTGTAGCGTATCCCATCAGGCACTGCTTTGCTGCTCATCACCAAATGACACGCATTTCACCTCACATCACCGTGTCATCAAGGAAAGACATATGCTCCAGTAAAACCTGAGTCCTTTGTCCTTTCATCTCTGACTGAAAATGGAGCTTTTGTCCATCTGTGGTATGTGGCAGACTGGCACAGTGAGTGGGTCAAAATGCGGAATTGCAATTAAAAGATGTTCAGTTTAAATGCACTGCAGTTTACCTGCACTGATTGCACAGAGCAGTTTAAATCCACTGAATGCACTGTAGTTTAAATGCACTGAATGCACTGCAGTTTAAATGCACTGATTGTATTGTGCAGTCTTCCCCAAGGAAGGGACACGTTGGCCATATCTCCAGAGTCATGACACATCTGCTTCATCTGAGTGAATGTGAAATCATTGTTTTTGTTAAGCACTGTAGTGTAATGGTGGCTGCAGATTCCTGCAATCAAATTCACCTTCCCCCAATGTTCCCTTCTCCCCCAGTTCTCCTCTTCACAGCTAATGCTCCCCTCCTTCTCTCCTGTCCCTCCACCCCATAGGCCCCCCTCTCTCTTCCCTATCCCCATCTCTCCATCCTTCCTCAAAACTGTAACGGCAGCCGAGCATGGCCGGGCAGTTGGGCTAATGACAAGCCGTGTGTTCTGGCGTGTGTTTATGAAGCGGCACCTTCTCTCTGTGGGGGTGGGGGGGGATGATGACACCGCATGGTGAAGTCATTCCCCATGACATCATCCTCTGGGAAGGAGCCAAGGGATCCAGCTTCTCCACAGGCAGGAGTGCCTTTGTTCCTCCTGTCCTTCGACACAGAGAGAGAGAGAGGGGGAGAGAGGCGGGGCGCGGGCTTGGGCTGCAGAGCAATCGATGGGACGCCCTGAACCGCACCCCCCCCCAAGGAGGCACAGGAACGCCGACCGCGCGCAACACATGAACCATGCTTTGACTCCGGTCTAACCGCGTTCAGAAATTAGTCTCATTGTCTACCTATGAACAGAGGAGCTCCACGCTGTGTGGGGTACCACGCTGGATATAGCTTCATTCATCACTGTGCTAGGGGAATCTTTTCCTGCCTTATGAATTGCACACTTGGGCCCTTGGCTTTAAGCAGTGTCCAGAATCACACAACCGCAAGATCCTGTGTGCTGTTGACTTCCGCGATGTTAGGCTGATCTCTCCATCTCACAAGGGCCTCTACCCTCCTCCCGACCCTGTCGGGCACATCAGGAGAGAGCCAGCACAAGGCCTCTCTGTGCAGACTGAATGTCATATAAAAGATGAAGTCTTGTTGAAAATGAAATCCCCCTCCCAGGGTTTTATTAGTCCGTTGCTGTTTAACTACAGTCAAATTTCTCTTTTTTTCATGTAGGTGCTGAAAACTTTGAGCCGCTCGCTGTAAAAGCACAGAGCGATTTTCTGAAACATGGCAGTTCTGTTTCTGACAAAGATCTTTTTCATTTGGGTTCAAAACAAGAGAAGAAGTTCTGGTCACTGTTCTTTTCCACATGTTATCATTGGCAGGAGGGTTTGTTCTTTTCAGTCTGTTATGAGAGGAATATACAGGTACCATTGATCAGCTTTGCCCAGAATCACACAGATCAGGCTCCTTCATGTGTATTCCAGTTTGGAACATTGCAAATGTGCAAATACAAATATTCCTTCAACTTAGAATGGATTTATTTTTTGTTATTTATTTCAAAATACATTGACCAATGAGGGCAAGTCTGTGAGACTTAAGTAACACACACACACACACACACACACACCATGCAAACACATACATACATATATCTACACATGCACTCACAGGCAGGAACATTTACATTTACATTTATTCATTTGGCAGACGCTTTTATCCAAAGCGACGTACATAGGTTGCAGTTCTTTACAATGTTATCCATTTATACAGCTGGATATTTACTGAGGCAACTATGGGTTAAGTACCTTGCCCAAGGGTACAGCAGCAGTTTCCCAGCGGGGATCGAACCGGCAACCTTTCGGTTACGAGTCCTGCTCCTTAACCACTATGCTACACTGCCGCCCACAGACACAGACACATACACATGCATATAAACATACAGACACATACACACACACAGAAACACGTACACAAACACCACACACACACACACACACACCTATATCTTTCTATGACAGAAAATCTGTTGTGTATTTGCATTGGTTTATTATCGAGTGTCTTGTGCTCCTGCAAGCTTGGTAGAGTTTCTGAACAGCCTGTCCCAAATAAAGTCACGACAATGTCGCTGGTGTGTTTAAGGTCCCCTGCCTTCCTTAGTTTCCTCCAGCTCAGTCCCAAACGCCTGCCATGGAGACAGTTTCTATAGTGATGAGGCTCCATGCGGCCCGCTAGGCCCCATGTGTGACTATGGCACTTTTCTATTAAAAATGCCAATTCTCAATTCCTTTAATGCTGTAATGTCCAGTGGTGAAAATGCCAAGTCTGTTGTCAAGACCAGGTTTTTGTCATTCTCTCTCCGGCTCTGCAGCCTCAGGAAGTACAATAAAAGTGTGTGGGAACAGGCAGGCTGGGCTGCTAACCCAGTCAGCGGGAGCTATGCTCGCCTCTCACTCCACACACTCATTAGGGCTGTCCTGGGAGCAGGTGAAAGTACTTACAAACAGAGGACTCCTTCCTGAGCGGCCAGCCATGTATCCTGCCATCCAAACAATGCCTCAGGTCCGATGTGTGTCAGTTATTTACCATTTTTACTCTGTTTTTACTCAGCTTTACCAGTTTCCACTCTGTGCGTGAGTTTGCTTTCCAGCCGTTTGATGGGTGGCTGTTGGGCGGAAACACTGGCAGCACATGCTGTGCCTAAACCTTCTTTAGCTGAACTCATTGTGTAGTATGCTGGCACGAGCGTGTCTCCAGACAAGTATTTATCATGTTCCTGCTTTTCTCTTTCTATTTTTACAAAGACTGATGTTTAGCGGTATTACCTTCTGCTGCAATTTGCAAACTTTCTGTTCAAAGTATGGTTGATTTACAAAGTTGCTGTTGACAGAAGTCTTGCACAAATGTATAAATCTCACTCTGACAGCGAATCAATGCTTAACTATAAGGCACAAAGTGGAGAAAGACACGCTTTGGCACTTGGCCAAATGTGAGTCCTGAATTTCACTTTGTTGTTGTAAAAGACACAGTGCATTATGGGCTCTGAAACAGTTTGACTAGGACATTCTACCATATAACACACAATATAATATACTATAATATAATACAATGCAATATAACACCCAATACATTATTATTTTGCAATAACAGTTAATTGCCTCGTGTCTGTTGCCTGGATAACATCTTCCTAAACATATCACAAGATCAGTTATATTATTTATACCTTTTTGTTAGAGCACAAAAAACAGATCATCTCATCAACAAAATCATTCATACAAGAACCAAAAACTTTATGATCTATTTTGTTTGTTAGTTGTTTGAATGCTTATGAACTTTTATAAATAGTCTGTTGTGAATATGAACCCATTATATAGGTTACACAGAGTAACATTCATATTTCTCAGGGAGGACCTGTGGTTTATTTCACCATGTGAAGCTTTGCTGCTTATTCATATGCAGTCCATGACCTGCTAAATCATGTGCTTTAGCGCACCGTAGTCTCATAAGGGTGAGTAACAGTCAGATCAACAGGTTTTTAGCTTTAGGCTTCAGCTCTTGTATGAATCAGGGAGAAATCCCTGGGATGACTGCCTGCCATAAAGTTGTATATGGGTGCATAAATCTGCACTGAGTCCAGCCTGACTCTGCCATGCAGAAAGGACAGCCATTCATCCATCACGCTTGGACATGGTTCAGGGCTTTTCTGCCATATTCCCACACTGCACTCAAACATCACCGTGATTTTTTTCCCCCCTCTTCCTTTTTTGTCTTTCAGGGCTGCGTCTTGGCAGTGCCCCGGCCTCCCGCCTTTAATCCGCGCTCCTGATTCGGATCCAGGGAGAGGACGGGAACGGAGGCAAGAGGGCTGTGCATGGGTCCGCAAAGAGCTGCCCTGTGCCGCCGCGTTCCCGCCTCTCCCCTCACCCCACCCCCTTCCCCTCGCTCCCTCCCTTGCTCCCTCACTTCCTCTCTCCCTCCCTCCTCATCTTTCCCGCTCTGTCAGATTTTAATCCAGCTTCAGTGATTAGCTGTGCGCCCCCAGCTTTGGGGAGATTTCAACTACTATTTGTATCTGTGACTCTGGTGGCCCTGTCTCTCTGTGGTCGTGCTTTAGGTCACTGGTGGTGCAGATGACATGTTGGCCATCTCCCCCCCCCCCCCCCCCCCCCCCAATGATGTGCCTTCCCCAGCCTGCAGAGCAGAGACCACTCCCCACCAACCTGGTGCCACCCAAAGAGAGAGAGGGCCAGGGTAAGTTCCATTGTATACAATTGTACAACTGTACAGAATACAGTACATCTGCGCTGGCCAGCAGGACTAAAGGTTTCAAAAGATGGTAACAGGGATTCTTTTTATTCTTTCTGTTCTAAATTCAAATTAAAGATCTGTTTAACTGTATAATGTAAAACACATGTAAAAAAAGTCAAACCATGCTTGTGTTTGTATTTGAGTGTCTTTGTATAAGACCGGCAAATCTGAAGTGACTTTTATTCATTTTTACAATAGCTCACAGTTGCTTCCCTTCATTTTTAGCAGATGGAAGGCACAATAAGATTTTTAGTGTTCCCTTTATCCTTTGTCTTGTCTTTCATTATTATTGGCATTTACATTATTGGCATTTCACATAATGTGGACTCGATAATTCTACAGTAGTAGGCTCACCTTCACACGTGCCTCTATACTCACACACAACGAAGCCTATTTTTCATACTATGAAATTCCCACAATGCACCAGAGAGGAGTACATGCTGATTGGTCCGTCTCCGTAGATGTCATCTTAGCGACTCACAGACACCTCACCAGCCACTAGAGGGTGCCACAGCAGCAAGATGAGGGGACCCTGGCCAATGAAACACCTTACCCCAGTGGAACAAAACCAGGGAACAGATTCCCAGTCATTGCTGATGAATGACAAAGCTTGAACTGGAGTCTGAGCTCAGCCTGCACTAAACAAGCTATAGCTAGTGGAGCTATTCGGGAGCCCTGTTACAGTAACTTAGCCGATACAGCCGCCCAAACTGTTTTTGTTGGTATCCGTCCCTGGTCCTAGAGACTTCTGGGATCTGGGCCCATTAGTAGTGTGGGCATGAATGATCTTGTTCAGGCCCCCCTAGTCTATAGTGCATGAGAGCATCACAGGTCTCCCTCTTGGAGCCCTCTCTCTCCTGTTACCCCTGACCTCCACAGGGCGGTGCTGTGGACTGCAGGGTGTGTAGGCTCTCACAACACCAGCTTCAGCTCTCGCATCCACACTAGCCACAGACAAGCCTGAGCTAGTCTCTGCTTTCACATCAACCCCAACCCCAACCAGTCTCAGCCGACCTCAGCCAACCTCAACCAGCCTCAACAAGACTTAGACAGTCTCTGCTCTCACCTTAACGCTAACCTCAACAAGCCTTGGCTCTAACATCAACACCAAGGCTGGCAAACATGTGCCCTCTTCGTCATGCTAACAGTAGTCTCAGCATTAGTGGTGTACATATCAGTGGTGATATCAGTATCAATATTAAGAGAAGTGGTCATCTAGTCTGAATTCCGCCCAGAGGGGAGATGTATTTGAGCTGTATTATTTATTTCTCAAGAGAGAGAAAAACTTACCTGTATCTCATTTATGAATCCTACAAGGACCTTATCTATCTGAATTTGTTCAATATTTGTTAAAATCCAGATTTTAGCAATACACAAAGAAATAAATGAGAAATCAAAATGAGATTCCTGTGACACAACTGAGAATTACATGAGGAAATGAGGAAAACTGAGACCAATAGGAGAAGAACAAAATTAGGCATCTGTGAGAGAGATGAGACTGGTCTGAAGAGGACTTATTCAGATATCTCTGAATCACCACACTGAGCCTGGATAGAGATTTGAGTCAGATATTCCTCAAGAGGAATGCATGACACTTATGAGCCCCGAGCCTTCGTCTTAGCACAACTTTACAATGATCTCCTTTTGAGTAGGAGGATTACAAGAGAAAAGAGAGAGATCTCAGTGTCACTCTTCCTAACCTCTGGCTGTGCAGTCACATCAGTGTTGAAAGATCTGTCAGTCCCTCCAGTAACAAGTGTAACAGCACAGTGATGTAGGGATGGATGATGTCATTGTGCTGCCCATTACAGAGCTGTGATTAGCCTGTGCAACACACTTCATCCCAGGTTAGCAACCTCAAGTGTTGATTTGTGTTGATTGTTCAGCAGTTGCTCCGTGACTTAGTATCCTTGCAGCAGTATTAAACTTGAGATGGCTGGCTTGTAAGAGCGTTTTTTACATTTCATGTTCACACGGGCAGTTGAGGTTGCCTATCGTGGCCATGCAGTGACTAGTGAGGAGCTTTCCACCAGCAATGGCTTTGAGCGTGTGTGTGTGTGTTTGTGTGTGTTTGAATGTGTCTGTGTTAGTGGTCAGAATCACCAGGATAACTTTCAACAGGAAGTGCTGCTTTTTTTTGTCATCCCTTGAGCGAGCACTAATAAACAATGATTTTGGAGTACAAGTGGCTCTGTCCATGAGGGAACAGGCTGAGGCCTGCAACTCAGATACGGCTGCGAGTCCTTTCTGTGTCATTTGCCGACAATGACCAGAGGTCCTTGGCAGTCCAACAGTTTCACCGGAACACATTTTATTCAGTGGAGCACAGCTGGTTTTATTCCGCTGTGGTAAGGTCAGGGAAGGTAGGGTAAGGTGGGTTTCATCAGCCAGAGTCCCCTCATCCCCTTATTCTGGCACTCTCTAGTGGCTCATGAGGTGTCTGTGAGTTACTCAGATGAAATCAATGCACACAGACTTTGAATGACAGAAAGGAATCAGTCAGAAAGTAGGACTCTGCTGGGGTGAGAGCACGGCGGTGAGTGTGGACAGCGCGCCGAAACGCATCCTCCGCGACCTAGCTGCGCCTCCCACGCTCGCACAGACTGCTGCATTTGCAGACGAGCGCCCCAAAATTCCCTGTCGAGGCTCTGCCTCTCTGTCTGGGCTCTCGCTTTGAGTCAGCACAAACCCGCATCCTCCTGCCTCCCCAGCAGCGTGACCCCAACTGCCCCCCGCCCCCACCCCCCCCACGGGCTCACCCGCGCCACAGTAACAGCGCACACACTGTTACACATGGCTGTTTGGCTCCATGTGTGCGTGTGCGGCGTATGTGCCAGCGTGAAGCAGGGGTGCACTCATGAGCACTGCTGAGCACCGTGTGCAGGCTTAAACACTGACACAGACTATCAAAGCCAGACTGGCTGTCTGTGGAAAACACATGTGAATGAAAAAACTCTGATTCATCATCCCAGGCCTTCCAATGGTGCTTTATAAAGGCTTAATATGACCAACCAAAAACTTTCCATGGGTCTGATTTTTCTCACTCAGTCACTCTTGGAGCCATTTATGCCTTTGGATGCCTTTTATGAGAAGGATAAATTCATTTGATTTCTTTATCTTCATCACAGATGGCTAATTACGCCTTGGTAAACATATTTCCACTGTAAGACCAAAATGTCTTTTGGTAAATCACCTGTGGTGAAACAACAGTGAGGGGTCCATTGGAGGTGCAGTAAAGATGTTTCTTTGAGGCTCTGTGTGAGTGATATTTCACTGGTGTCGGTGTGTGGGTCCTCCACCCCACACACAGGCTATTCTGGGCCCTCCATTTGTGGAGTTACCTTCCATTTCACTGTTGTGCAGTTTAGCCTCCTACATGAACCTGGTGTGAGTCACACAGCTGCCTCAAATGGCCACTCTGTATTTGTGTACGTGCATGTAAATGTGAGCATGTGAGTGTGTGTGTGTGTGTGTGCGTCTGCATGTCCGTGTGTGTGTGTGTATGTGTGTGTGTGTGAGGGGGTGCATAACAGTTGCAGCCTAATATTAACTGAGGTGTTAAATCTAAAACACAAAAATGCATGTGTATGTGCCTCTCTTTATGGCTTATCCTGAGGACCGGTGTTTTATTCAATGTATGAAACATATAATCTGCCATGATTTCTTAGTTCTTTGGTGCAGGGCAGGATATTCTACAGTGCACTTAACAAACCAGGTTTTGACAGCTATTCATGACCTTTCACTTTACCTTGTTTTTCATGTATTACTTAATTTGCCTGCCCATCCAGAAGATAATTTATTCCTTTTTGTTTGTGATTCAGAACCTAAAAATTACCCTTATAACCTGCAGGGTGAGTGAAGTTGATAATGGCAATCATATACTCATCAGCATGATCATATAGACTCTGAGAGGAGAATCCGCACTATGTATAAATTTTAAAGCCCCGACACACCCTTAGCTAAAGAATAATGTTCTCACAGTCACAGAGACAAGGGTTTGGTCTTAATTGATTGTCATCAGAACAGAAGCAGCTCCGGCTGGATTTTGTATGGAAACATTGTGCTTTAAAATGTAAGTTGTGGTGTGTGTCCCATAGACCTTGTAGGGGCCTTTAACACACCTGGGGCCAGTGAGAGGCTGTTGCTGGGACACAGCCAGTTTTTGTGGTCATGTTGCTTGTGACTGCGCCGATCAGAGAGAGGAGAGAACAGAGCAATCACTGCTGCGAATCCAGTGCCAGGAATTCCAGATTCTGTCTTCTGTTTTGGACCAGGGGGCTTCGATTTCGTGCCTTAAACTGTTCTGTAGGTTGTATTTTATCATGGCGGACAGTTCAAGCAAAATATCTGGCCAATTTAAAGTACACAGAATAATAACTATCCATAGTACTGTACTGTTGCATAAATATACTCCTACTGATGTGTAAAAAAGTGAGGAAGATAACATTGTTAACTTTTCTGAAAGTGATGGATTCATTATTAGTGGTACTGTTATTAATGAAATATTAATTTGGATAGTTGTCTCTATGTTTATGAAATATTTGCCTTAAATGAAATGCATTTTGGTAAGCATCTACAAAAACTGAAATATCTAATTTAATGTGTAATAATAGCCGTTACTTTGTGGCTACAGCTCAGCGTGGACCCAACTGCAATAGCAGCGTTGTGGATGTAAAATTGTACCCGCAACATCTCATTAGTTTTTATTTATACCAACTCGTTTGCAGTTAAGACGTGGCGTTACTAAAATTGTCTCCATGCGGAGGGGGTAAACTCTCCAAAATGATTGAATATCAATTGTGGAACACCACCGTAACGGGTAATTACACATCCCTTCCCATTTCGAGCACACTGCGTGAAGCTTTTTTTTCTTTTCCTCTATGTAATATTATTATTTTAATGTGTAACTGTGATGATTAAATGCCTAGTGACCTGGACCTGAACCGACCCACGGGACGGGGCTTCGCGTCCTCTCTGTATAAATGCGGCGTCACGCAAAACGAGTCAGGACCAACTGACCGGACAACACGGCTGCGTGCTTCGAGTGCCGCAAAAGCGTGCCCCAGCTCGCGCCGCTCGCCAGATCGCTTGAACGGGGAGAGAGGGAGAGAGAGAGAGAGATAGAGGGGGGGAAAGAGCGAGGGCGAGACTATTTCAGAAGGCAGTATTTCAGGCATCCGCGCTCTTGCGCTGTGGCACCCGTGTTATGCAGCCAGGGAGCAGCTGGTGCTGCTGCAGACACCGTGGGTGTGTGCGCCGTCTGAGAAGCGCACAGCTGTCTCCTCCAACGGTCCTGCCTCGCGAGCCGCTCGCGCTCCCCGAGACTCTCACTTCGACGAAATTTTATGACGATGACGAGGGTGTTTGATACATTTTAAAGTTTACTGATAAGGAGTGCTTAGGTAGCAAGAGATTTTTCTGTGCTTGATTCTATGCTTTTTATGTGGAACAGAAGTACAGGTTTACATATTGTATACCTGTTGAATATAACTACTGCTAATAATAGATAATAATCAGTAACAGTGGTAATATATTAATATATTCATAATAAGTAATATATAATTAAAGGAATATATTAATAACCATATTATTTTGTATTGTCTCAGCATCATTACAGTAGTTATTTTAGCCTATGAATTTTAGTTGTGAATATGTTGATACCATATATATAGCATTTTAAGATACAACTGCATTTATACACCACCTTTCGTACAGCTAAACTGAAACCAAAAACGTTTCATAGCGTTAGTCAGATATGTATAGCATTAAGAAAAAAAAATGAATGTACAACAATAGGCTACTACTGAATATTAGCCTACTGTCCAATAATAAGGTTTAAAAGTGAAACCAGTGTAAAATAAATATAATACGTGCATTTGCCGTTTAAGACCAACATTTATTATTACACAAAAAAATCCAATCCATAAAATAACGGAGATCATTTTAAGATTATTTAACAAAAAATGAGACACAGAAGAGTAAAGCTGTGTGAAAACTGACAATATTATAGGGAGACTAACCGAAAAAAGATTCCCTCAACCCCCCAAAAGGTGAAAACTCATGAAAATATGTCACATAGATTTCAGTGTACTTGTGTGCATGTATATGTAATATATGTGTATGTAGAAGTGTTTGTAAATTGATTAGTCTCACTTCACACACCATTAACAGTAGGGCAAAGAGAGATAGTGTAGGGATGTGTAATATTATGGACATTATATGCAATTATATTTCAGATTTTATATATTTCACATAATTTGATAGCCATTGCATGAGCACATTTGTAATCCTAGAGCTGTGAATATATTACATGAGAGCACAGTCATATTCTGGTGACATACAACCCTCCCCACACACAAACACTCCAGAGCACAATGGATACACTAACAGTGAATCAATTACATTGCTCATCTAAGATCGCAAACTACCTTCCATTAGATGTGGGGATTGGATGGGCTTCAGCAGGAAGTGCTCAATGTGCATCATGTCACTTCCTGTCCACAATGTGTCCATCTTAGGGCAGGGACCTGATCACCTGACCACAGACTAATATGTCTGAAACAGATGTGACACAGCATGACCCGAACCATTCCTGTATAATCAAAATATCCAGGTGTGAGAATTTTAAATAAACTATAAAAATGTACTGTTACTAATTCATCAATGTATTATTACTGCTGCGAAAATGGCATTGCAAGATCTTTTTTAGTTTATTTCTCTGCCTCTGCACTGTGGATCACCCATAAACACAGCTGTGTGAGAACAGAGACATGTGCACTTCTGAAATAGGTCCCTAATGGAGCCCTCTGTGTATTACAGTAGACAGTCAAACCAAAAACCTTCTGCTTTAGTAACTTCTGCCTTTCACTGTCTGGACATAATTGCACATTTGTCGTGGCAAAGTGTATTTTCACAGTCATCTAAACTCAATTGCTTGTCACTTGTCTTTGTTTTCAAGTACTGACATTGTCACACAGTAACCTCAGGACATTACATTTGCATTATTGTATTGTCTAGCCATTGGTGACCTTATCCAGGGAAGCTTACTGAAAGGGGTACTTTGGGCCAGATGGTGGCCATGTCTTTGCTATGCCGACCACCAGTTGGGTCAATACCTGGATCATGTACTTCCCTTATCTTGAGTCAAGTAGTTGTTAGAACTCATGTACAGCAGTTGCTAGAGACACTTTTGAACAGGTGCACATTTGGACAAACAGATCATTAGGATTTATGGTCACCGAGTATTGGCTGTAGTTTTATGTGCATGCCATGGCTCAGACAAAGCAGTCTCTCTGCCTGACCACATGGAGATAATGGTGTCTGAACTTTACCCCAGAGGGAGTGCTGCTCAGTACTGTCTCGTTATGCCAGTACATATAATAAACTGCAGTAGTTCAGTAGTTCTACTGCTCTGTGCTCATGCGTATGTACGTGTGTGTATGTAGAGTTCCTTGCTGTCTGTATTCACTGAGAAATCAGAGGGAGAAAAAGCCCCCCTCTGCTTACGCATACCGCGTGTGCGCCACACCGCTGTCCTATCTGTCCCCCCGGGGCAACTCCTCCATGGCCTATACTGGTCAGCTGATGTATGGTAGCCACCGTCAGGGTTTGCACAGGTGCATGCTGGGAGCTGAGTGCAGGGTGTAGATGGGAGTGACAGTGTGTGCGCAATACTGCAGTAGGGGGTGCTGATGCACACATACTGCTCACCTGCTGCCATGATGGAGGCAGAGCTATGAGTCCTTATGATCCCCATGGGGGAGCAGCTATCATGTGCTGCCAATCACTGATGTCCATAAACCAGTCAAGATCCTGCTCCTATAGTAAAATCACTACGATTGGTTTGAATCAGGGGGCCATTGATTTAAGCCATTGATATGCAGCTTCACTGTCCTGTCACTGGAAGACAGTGATGTGCTTTCAATGCCTGGGACTATTGCAATACTGGAACATTTTCCCTACCCCAAAACATAGACGTGTGAGCTTCAATGAACACGACAAACTCCAGTGATCAGCAACCACAGTCTCTCACTAACCTGCTCCTAGTACAGGCAGAAGCACCCAGTGCTTCCAATGGAGAGGTGCTCATGAAATCCCCTTCAGAAAGATCTCCTGTACACAGAGCTGGAGTCAGGGGTCAGTATTGCACACTCCTATCCCTGGTTAAACAGTCTGTGAAAAGGAGTCCCACTTTTGCTTCCTGAAAATCAGGACTTTGCTCATCAGAAGGACAAGCTGAGAATGTGGTGTCTGTTTATGTGAAAAATATCACATTTACTGTTTTAAAATTAAGATGTATTAGCGATAGATACTGCAGCTGACCATTATGAACAGGTGCACACACACCCTTATTCAGAAGGAATTAGATACATCCAGATATACATTTGTACAGCTGCATATGTATTGACACAATTCTTGTTAAATGTACAAACAAGACACACACATGCATATACACACGCACAACCAAGACACACACACGCACAGGCGCTGCTGTCCCCATATCTGTCTCTACATTCCGATGAGTAAAGCGAAGAGCTGCTGACAGCTTCGTCTCGTTGTCTTCCTGCGCACTGTTCCACGCGTCGGTGGCAGCGGCCGCAGCGCACAGCCCAGAGCGCGCGTCTCCAGTTTCGAGCGGCGGTGGCCGTCGGAGTCCGGGGATATTGAGAACAGGGGAAGTGTAATGGAAGAGGGTAGCAACTCTTTTAAATATAGTCTGGAAGCGCACTTGGGATGATTTCTGAGAAAGACAGACAACCATTTCACTTGACGGGACATGAAGAAAGATAGATACCATCTGGGTGTGAGACGAAGAGACATGTGACACCTCGCTGTTCTGTTCCCTAAACTCATCTCACCCCCCCGGCATACTAAAAGGATATGAAACAGCTTTGAATGAAATCACTTCTAGTCAAAACACACAGCTCAATATCACCTCTGAGAAAATACTAAAAAACATAACTGGACATTAGCGATACATTACAGAACTTGATAATTACTTTTCGTTGTGCTGTTTAGCCTGTTTGTGCATGGAACGATCGTGTTTGTTAGCACTCTGCTGTCTTCTTTCGCAGAGGGTTATTTTACCATTCCTCAGGCAGCTCTGTAAGGAGTATTTAGGTTCTGTCTGCTTCTCCATTTGACCCATCATGGTCCTGTACGCTCGCACATCTGAAAACTTTTACGTGTGTCAGATCAAAACAGCTCAGGAAATAAAGGCGCTTGAAATTCAGTACCCATGAAAAGAAATGAAACATGCAGACGTATCTCGCCTCTGCTATAGAGTGATATTGCTCATCTGCCCTCGTCCTACTAAATTTAACATTAACCTTTTCATTACCAAACCGAAAGCTTGTTTATGGTGTTTGTGAAAAGCCACTGATATTTTAACGGTTTCGGTGAGTCGGGTTGAGTCATACCCTCCCACGCTCCATGGCCTTTCAGTAATGTCACCTAGTTCAAAGTGCTGTCACTACAGGGTTAATTTTAAAGATTGACAGATCAGTGTTGTTTTATGATAATGAACACCTTACGCGTTTTTTATTTCGCCCATGTATGAGGTCACTGATGCTGTTGTTTGTCTCCATGCCTTAAAAGTAATGATATCCAAACAAATGAGTGAGTTTCATCTCGGGATAGAATAACCCTTCTTGTTCTGTTTTCAGGTTTGGCTCCTTAAAAAGTGCATTTTTAGGAGATGACAACATGGCATTTGACAAATACCTATTGAACTGATTATTTAAATTAACTGTAAATGCTGGGAGCTGTTACAGGATGCATCCATTGGCAATTTCTCCCTGCATCAAAGCAAACCCAACTTCATGCCAGAACCCTTATAATGTCTGGTGCTACTGTCCAAGAGAATTCCTGAGCTCGCGTTAAAGAATTTGACTACACATTGTATAAAATGTATGTTTATTGATTGTCTTCATTGAATTACAAAGAAACACTTACAGAATGTAAACGGCACCTAAGTCTGTTCTCCGAAATATCATAGGCAGTTTACCTTACTGTTATTTTTAACAAATGAAGTATTAATTTATGCTTATGTTTTCTGGACAGTGACAGTCTGGACAGTATAACACAAAAACTATTGTGTCCTTCATAAGGAAGATTTATTAATGCTTTGTGGATTCACCCATATCCTGGGCGACTTTTGAACACCAACCTCATACGAAATTTAGATTGTAGCTGTATGTTTTCTCTGTATTTGTGTTTCCACTGTGTGTAGATCACTAAAACATTATAGACTGCCGGCACGATGGGTGGATCTGTCTTGATGACAGAGGCAGGGCCTCTTGAACAAACATACACCCGCTTTCCTTTGAAGAAGTGGCTCTTAGGGTTGGTGCCCATGCAGAACCAGTCCCATCCACCCCCACACAGATGGGAAGATAGCACCCAGTGCCGCCACGCAAAAGGTTAAACATTAAAAGATTATTAACTCAAAATACCAACGGCAGTGAGCAACTGGTTCAGCTTTGGAAACCTGAGACCTGGCGGTGCGGGCTTGCTACGAGATGACCTTTAAAGAAAAACCTGTAAGATTGGACTGATTATTTTGAATGCTTTGCATTTTGGCCGCACGCCTGCCTACACAGATGCAAATGAGCAGATGCAGTTTTGAAAAGTGTAAGAGCAGAAACAAAAGTGTCTGACACAGGCTGCTTGTCACTGTGCTTCAGGCGTGTAAATCGAGAATGTGCGACATGCGCTGACACATGTCGCAGAGACAGACACTTGTGGGATGCACGAAACACAACACACACACGGAACACACTGCGGTGGCCATGTGACTGTGTGCCCATGTGAGAGGTGCTTACAGGTGGGGAACAAGAGCATTCTCACATGCTTGTTGGTTGATAGTTGTTTGTGCTAGAATTGTTTTCCAGGCAGGAGGATTGAGCAGAGGTTAAGGACCTGGCCTTATAACGTGAAAGTTACGGGTTCAAAGCATACGCGCACATGAAAAAATGTATCAAACTGAAACTGCTAAGTGGGAGGGACGCTCTCTGATAAGTACATGACTAAGGTAGATGAGTTCAATGAACTTGACTGAGAAGCTCAGCTGCCTGATCAATATCTCAGGACACTTACTTCACAAGGAACTGGGTGTGTTACTGTTTTTGATATGTTTTAAACCAATATTTCAATGAACCTCTACTGCCACTGCTTCATGTATCTGCGAAATAAATACAGTGAGTAGAAATAAACACAGACACATCTGTCTGTCATCTGCTTGTGTATTGTGTGTTTTTGTGCTAGCAGTGTAGAGTCCAGACAGGCATTGTTAAAATAAAAGCTTTCGTGTTTGAGAGAAGCCCTTGGTCCTCTGGTTTTGGTCTCTAAAACTGGCATCTTGTTCATAACGTTTACGGCATAATTTCAGGGTAGAACGCCAGGCACAAATCCCTGGAGGATATTGCAAATGGTAGTTTCTCCCTCTCTTTTCCTTGCAACGTTGAATGTCTCTGTGGCGAAGCAGTTAAAAACAGCCCCTGTGAGAAACAGTCTCAGGGAGATCTCAGGAAAGAGACAGCACACATCCACAGCTGAGAGAGCAGGCATGCTTTCAGGCCTGCCAGCTATGGCTTTTACCTTATATGCAAACATTTTCCTCTTTCCTCTACACCTTTCAGGTCAGTCACTCACATATCACAGGTATGTTTTTTGCTACTGGGTTCAACTTTATTACAGATGTAAGGGAAGTTGTATTCAACCATTTCCCTAAGTATAGGGACAATTCTTTGTATATGAATTTACAAAATATTAAATGTAGTCAATGTAGTCATTATTCATGCTTAAATACTAAGCATCTGTATACTCCTAACTTCTTTCAAACAAATGCACGTACACATTGTGTTCAAGATTCACCATTTTATTCTCATCCATTTTATCCAATAAATGACCATTTTAGGTCAGATGATCACATGCAGTATTTGGATAGCTTATCACTTTTGGGTGAAATTAAAATTTAGTGATGCTGAAGCATTCACAACACCTGATTGGAAAAGGTAAGCACCAACTGTGCATAAACTAGATCAGGAAGTAAATGAACACAGAATGATCCACAGGATATGAGGTCGCAGCGGCCAGACACTCCCAGCCAGCCATTGCCGCTGCCATCGCTGGAGCTACAGGTGCTCTGATTGGCTGCGCTGGTTATGAGCATTCTTTAAGGGGTGTGGTCAGAAACAGAAAATGCATAGTTAGCACAGGAACTCATACAGCAAAAGAACCTCCTGTTGCTGACCAGAACCTCCCAGATGGAGGACAGAAGGAAAGCAGGAGATGAATATCTGTTCAAAACAGAATGTCTCCGGTATTAGTATGTCTCCCAGACTGCATGGCTCCCACTTATAGCTTTGTCCTCCTGTGGGAGAAATGGGCATATGCTGAATGCACCCCCCCCCCCCCCCACACACACACACACACAAAAAAAAGGGCAATGAAAGGATAAGGATGATTCAATGTATAATGTTCTGATTTCAGCCTTTCTTACCTGTAAAAGCAGGTGAAATACCAATTTGCTGCTTTGTCTTCATATGGAAGTCTATAAACCCTCACACACTGCCTTCAGAGTTGCTATGACTAGTATGGACAGATGATACTGAGACTTCTTTCTTAAGGGGAAGGTGTAATTAGTAATTATGGTTAATAAGGGCAGACGTACTAGCAAAAAGCTAATCATAACATTTATTTTCAGATGTGCAAGGAAGGTTTAAAAAATTAAATGAATCATGATTTCTTTTTGACACCATTAAAATGTTGCTGTGTAAGTATCTGAGGTGAGTTTCGTACTGTGTCATACGTGTGTGGATATGAGGCGGTGTAAAATCATTAGCTACCAGAATAGTAACAGTTACAGAATGGTGTAATTTTTTGTAAGATACTCGAATCAAAAGTAAGAATTCATCTTTCAACGGAGGCTCGATACATTTACAGACATTTCTTTCATTTTCACCCTTTCGATCAAGGTCACAAACTGTGTATCAGACCGACTGCAGCGCTGACTCACGCGGCAGCAAGATGATGTCAGCCGGATGTTTGTGCTTCATTTGATAGGCTGCAAATGACGTGTTTTTCCTACTTCTTGTATACTTAAAACTCCCAGTTTCTGGAATAGCCTATAATATACATCGGACTGGGTCAAATGTCTTACGATATTTTGAATGATAATTATTTTAATCTTGGTGCAGAGTAGTTTCATAAACTGTTTTGGGTATTAAAAAACGCTCCCTATATCACACAATAAATGGCAATAAACAACACTTGCATAAGAGGTTTTACGTGAAATGCCCGTATAACGTAAACATGAGGGCAATCCACCTGCATGGCACCTAACCACGGTCCTTGATATGTGCAGATCATAGAAAAAAAATTAACACGATTCGGTTATTAAGTAGGATGCATACAAATCAAGCAGCATATCAAACGAAATACATTTAATATAATCGCAGACAAAGTTGTGCCAACTTTGCACACGAGCAGAAATAAAGAGTACATTCTTAATGTTTTATATTAAGTGCCCTGTTTTCCTATCCCTTGAGACATTCTTCTTGAATAACGTCCAATAAACAGCGCCAGTTAATTCTAATCTATTTATAGTTTGAGGACGAACTTTATTACGAAATATATACACATTCTATATATACATTCTGTAAATGATGTATTGATATCGAACAAATTGTCTTTTGTAGAGCTGTCAGCTCTTGAATATTCCATCAGGCCATTTTAACAAGCAATGGACGTGATTTATGATGTACGCTTTTTATTATTAACTTAGTGTTTCTGTGTTTTCGATGGGAGTTATTCTGTAAGTGAATACAGGTTTGGGGTAAGCGCAGCCTACACTCTTATACAGTAACACCTGTAGTCATGTACAGGTGTTCCCCTTTCGCAGTTGTATTCAATAGTTCTAATATAGTTTTCATCTTATCTGTTTATTACAGAAATTAAAGCGTCCTCCTAATCTAGTGCACATGTTAGATATAATTACACATTTTTAGACACAATAATTGTGTAATAGCTGGTGAAATCTACAAAATACTGTTACATAATGCATGGTATGGGTTATCCCAACTATTTCGATCGAATTAATTATATCTTCGGTTAACTGGAAGAAGAGAGAAATTTGAATTTTTGGCAGGTGCACATATTTAAGAATTGAACTATGTGTTTCACTATATTATCTCAAACGGACGGGTGTGTTTCCATTTTGGGAGGAAATTAACACATATTAGGAGCCAGAGTTTCCATTCACGCTTCGCTTTTCGTACTGAAAGAGCACAAAAGGATGAAATTAAAGACAGTTTAATGCACAGTTCGTGCCATATTCAGTCGGAGAGTCAGTGGGTATTGAATGTAGTAGTTATTTAGCTGTTTGACCCAGTTCAGTGTTTTTAATTGTGGGCGTTAAAAGCGTAGTGTGTAGCGACAACACGAAATGACGTTGCAAATTGTTCACTGCGTATCTACAGATTATAGATAGCCTACAACTTTATTTTGCTGTGAGGGGGGACGGGAAGTGAAAAGGACAGCGTTTTCTTCGTTTTGAATGCAAGAAAATATTAGTTCTGTAAAATCACTTCTGGTCTATTTCTGACTTTTTTGACTACGTTCCCATCATAACACGACGTATTTTTTGGCATTTCAAAAAGCTAACTTGTGTTTCTGAATAATAATAATAAAGTTTATATTTTCTGCTGCCCCATGTTTGCTGCATGTGGCTGCTTTCGTCCTCAGCTTCGCAATTGTTTCACTGAGTACATAAACAACTTATCTTAATGTATACCAAATATCCGTTTCTGTGAAAACTGATAATCCCCACAATGATATTAATGTGCTGTTAGTTCAGAGATGACAAACAGCCGTTCCAGCACGGAAGTTCTGAAAACAAAGATTCTCAGAATTGCGAGTGTATGCTCAGAATATATCTATGCGCCTGTCATCTCATGAAAAGCAGAGCGAATTTAGGGATCGAAACGGTCAGCCCGGTTATTTCAGTGGTTTGGCACTATAATAATGAACCATATGGGACGTGTACGACAAAAATATTGCTGCCCTCATAAAATGGGGTTGAAAAGCAATTATGGAGAGGCAATATCGGCAGTGTATAGAATTATTTGAATAGAAAAATAAGTAGCATTAGTCTGTACATTTCCATACGACGCTATACGGTGCAATTCTTACCAGCCGCAACATGCATTAATTAACTGAAAACATGTTCGTAAATCTTAAATAGGATATTGTGTTATATAATGGGCTATTAAAATCGGCTTGATTTCAATTGTTCTGGTTATGTCTGATAAATAATCTGTCCCTGAAATATTAATACTAATTCACACATGCCACACACGGTTCCTTTTTTATTTATTGCTTCCAACATTTCAAAAAGTCATCGTGTATTTCAGTCAAAACGTTGCAAAAAACATAATTTCTCTGAGGTACAACAGAAAAATTTGCCTGGTACACAGACTCAGAAATAAGAAACAGCGCAGAGATTTATAAAGTAGCCAATAACTGGGGGACCAACAATGCAATCCATCACAGAGGCCGGCCACAGGGGACTGTATACACATCGGTCGAGTAAAATGCAGTGATGTTTGAGATTTTTGTCCCCATAATACAGTTGTTTGATGGCATGATGTTCAAATTATGAACGTCTCAACTTTTTATTTTAAATAAGATTCCTCTGTAGGGTAAAACGTGGCGATAACCCACTGACGCCTTGAGTCCCTAAAAGAAACGCAACAAAACTAACGGTACACATAGTTAAAACAGGCTGTGTGTCTGCTCCGAACTACAGTAATGCCATCTATGTCCAGGAATACTCAGCCCTCTCTGAGGTAAGAGTTAAACCAGGCGTTTGCATCGACCGAGAGACTTAGACCAGAACAAAATAATAAGCATTAAAACCGGGAAACTAAGACTGGCCTGTTCAATTCAACGGATCTTGTATAAAAAGCACTAGGCTGAAAAGTTATTTCTACTTGTTAGTATTTCGAATGAGTGACAACATATTGCGAGTTTCCAATGGGAAAGCAGAATGTCCGTAAAATAATAACCATGTTTTATACTTTTCACTCTGTGGTATTAGAGCCTACTGTTGCCTACTGGGCGTTTAAAAAGTAAGCTCAGTAGTTTAGAAATGAGTGGCTTTGTCGCTTGCTCTAGGCCTCGTATTATTATGTGATCCTCTGTACACCCGACTTCTTTCAGATTTAGGATGTTTTCTAGTCGTAAAATAGGGCAGTTTCACTTCACCTTAACAAATCGTTTTATTTAAATACTTTCGCTCGTGCTCGTGAAAAAAACAGGTGATTGGTGGAAAATACCGCCAGCTCACCTCAGCTGTGTAAACAGTACTGTGCAAGAGCAATGTTTTTCTCCTCTATAAATAGCCAGCTTTTTAAAACTAACTTCCTAACCGTTAGGTTTCTTCAAAAATAAAACTTAACCTTTTATTGTAGGCTATACGCACTTCATTTTACAGATGAAAACATTTCAGTGAATGTTAAAGTTAATTCGAAATAAAGATCGTAAAAGTAATCCAATTTCTGGATTTGATATCCCGCTACTAAATTCAACCAAAATGATTTAGAATGTGCGGTTGTTCCTTTTTTACAAATCCTTTTTCTCAAAGTATTTTTCTAATGAATCGATGACTGTACAGTATACCTTGGCATATGCTTCCATTACTGGCTCGGCTGAATTGTAAAAACATGCAAAATAGTTCAAATGAGAAATTTGAACACTTGCCTCACATCATCTCTACATATTTTATGTGAGCATTAAAAATCCAAGTGTTATTTTAATATAAGGAATATGTTACATTAAATGATACTTGATTCAACTGCAAATTGCATTAAGAATTGAAGCACCGGGTAAACACACTGCCACGGTTGTAGCCTACCTGCTAAGTTAAAACATAATAAACTGAATAAACTCATGAATAATTGAGCCGTAGTTGTGAAATGTTAATTGAACACTCCAGCTTTTACCAAGGGAAAGACACGACGTTACTTAACAGGTAGCCTAATTGTGGGGTGCAGATTTATGCGGTCCTCCAAGTAACAGAACCATAGCATTCTCTGTCTATCTGTAATAATTCATCAGGAAGAAATTAATTTTAGCGAGAGGATGAAAGTACACACTCCTTTATATGGAACATTCTTTCAACAACTATGCCGTATAAATTTATTTATGGAACCATGCCTGTCTTGTATTAGCGCATGGGTGTTAGGCCTACAATGTCGATAATGCCTATTAACTTGGTTTGAATATTTCTTAAGCGACTCGTATGCAGCTTTATAGCTGGGCTCTTTAAAGTAGAACGCGGACATTCTTAAAGGAAAGGGTGTCTTAATGGTGTCTTCTTTAAATTGCCATCTCATCAATTTGGAAAAAAAAAATCGAAAAACTTGTTGCAAATAGTTCACGACATTACACCTTCACTGCACGGGTTTCCTTAATCAGTGATTCACAAGAATGTATCTACAGTCATTTCTTCCGAGTATTGTGGGAAAACATATCTGCTTCAACCTAAAGACTGGGCTCAATTCTTTTTTTTATTTCGGGATATTTTAAAATCAGCACAACTGAGTACATTAGTACTCCTTGTCATTTTCATCATGAATGTGCAAGTAGCCTACTACCGATAGGGGCCGAAATATAGCCAACGTATATGTTTCATCAAAATGCGCTATACAAGAAGGACACAGTAGGGCCTTACAATCGTACATTTAAAAGATCGGAGATTAAAAGATCATAGCTACATTTAGCCCCATTTGTGCTGTGGCCAACTTAGTCAACTGTTGGTTAAAGTTAAAAGTTAAAGGGTAAAAGATCACACCTCTATCCCATGTTTAGTAAAAACTGTGGGTTTTCTTTTTTATATAATTCCGGTGTTATAACGCCCGCCTTATATTAGCCTCCTAAACTGGAATTGATCTGACTGATATGGGTGAACTGGACGGCTGAATTAGAGAAATGTTTTCCCGTTGAATGCAAACTGAGGAGCAAACTCCGCGCTACAATTCTGCTGTCAAACTGACCCCAAGGGTTGTTCGCCTTCGACTAAACACAGTATCGTTTTTGACCAACTAAAGCCGCTAAAATTAGCAGAAAATCGCATCCCTTTCCACGCCGGTGTCTGATGAGTCTGCGGGTGCTGCTCGTTAAACCACGGCGTACAGCCCGCCCCCGAAAGTAGCTTCCCAACCTGCCTTCGTTAAAATAAACCTACACGCTCCCTTTCCATACGCACAGAGAGCGACTCGGGTGAGGAGTTGGTTGGCACTTCGCATTCCCTGCCCAGTCCATATGCCCGGTTCCGTACGCTCCCCTCTCTAACACACATCTTTTTCTCCGTGCCGCGTGTTCCATGTTGTCGAGGTCGGTGTTGCTGTATGAAGAGATGCTGGTTATTGCCGAGCACGTGATCTAATCTGATCCCGGCGATTTTGTCAGGGTGGAGGGTTTAGGTTTGTGTACATAAGGTCGTGTGCTCGGCTATTTTTTTTTTTTTTTTTTCGAAATGCCACCGCTCCGCCTCCTCTTTTCGCAACATTGACGCAATGTATAAATACTGGAACAAAAGGACAACTTCCTTGAAGCTTGCTGAAACTGTATTAAAAGAGGCGCGCGACGGTGTCATCAGGTAGATGAAATGTGAACTGGAATATAAATTTGCCGTTTGAAGCGGCGGGTCGACATGCACGTTCGGTTGGGCAGCTCTTCCCAGGTTCCACTGACGCACAAGTAAGTGTCATTAACCATTCTTCTTTCTCCTTTTCTTTTGATACGCTGACTTCATGCATCCATTCGTCTAAATATGAGAGCCAATGTTCCGTCTCCGCTTCTTCAACAGGAACCCAGCTGGAGCAAGATTCTGTTTTATCTGTGTTTTAATATCTGATTATCAAAGTTTTTGAGCAGTGTTTCCCGGGCATTGGGAAACACCGGTCTGCTATCGCACATTACAGAGTTGCTGAAAAAAATTCTGCAGCTTTACATGAGGTAAACAACGAAGCCACAGTGCACAGTTGTAGTGGATGAAAAACAAAGATGACGCAACTGAATGGCTTTAATATTAAGTTTAATGGGATTTATTATATAATCACCCCAAACTTGTGTAAAATTTGAAAGTAGGAGATATGTTGTCGGTGATTGTTATTATTGTTGACACTGTTGTTGTGCTGATGTTAGTCGTTGTCTTTTGTTTTAGACATATATGATTTACGGGTGCCTTTCACTGAAACGCCGATGCCTGCACAGATTCTGGGCTCTGTCTGTTTCAAAATTCAATATCACATTGAAATAGTTCGTCAAGCAAAGGCGCTGGGAGCCGGTTTTCTGCGATACAGTGCGCGATTAGCTATCATGCTGCCGCTCCATATAAATCGTAGGCTAATATTTTGTGCCGTAAATGAATCAGATCCCATGTTGTGCCACATCCAACAGCTTTGTAATGGTGAGCGTTATTACAAGCAAAGACAAGCCGTTTCGCTCCGAGTGCCAGCCTTCCTCGCATCGGTATTTATATGTCAACAAAGAGCCGAGGATACTTTAGCTCGGCGGAGAGCGGCAGTAAAAGCAGGCACTCTGTTTACAATAATAACAGGATCGTTATGACGTCGCGTAATAGACAGCAGCCTCCGCCAGAGGAAAAACTTCTGAAGCATCAGCAACATGCTAAATTTGGAAAGGGGGTTACATCATCGAAGTAAAGCCACGAAGGGGCGGGACTTCCGTTTCAGTTGGAAGAGCGCAGAGTTGATAAAGCAAGAGAGCGGCTGCTGCTCTCCGACTTGCACGTCAGGGTTAGGCTGGTTTGTAAAAACAAAGCATCGGTGTATGCGGACATTTAATGTGTTTTATATTGCTTTTGCGTGATAACTGCCTTTATACAGCGCTTCCTTATAATGATAACAATTTTGCTAATTAAAGAAGGCGAATTTAAGTTGTATTAAAACAACGTAATTCGAGCAATCTAACCCCAAATGTTTCACAAAGACGCAAAGTAAGCACACGAGTTTTGTAATATTATGCAAAAAGTGATTCTATATTTAATTGTAATTTTATTTATTTATTTACTTTTTTTTTACTCTGATTCATTTCTCTTCACATTCTATATGCATATTATGGTTGAGAGGGTCTAATTAAAGGTCGCAGTGTTCAGTTTTTCAGATGCTAAACAACTACACATCTATAAGCATCTCTAATGACCACAGGTGAGATTTTCCTATATATTTAAATTTAGACGACCGTGCAGCCGATTAAGGGGCTTTCTCTTATAGCCTATGCCCCGTTTTCAGATTTGGAAAGATATGAGAAAGAATTCTGCATAAACTCAGATTATCTGTCCAAGTTAGTTATCAATAAGGTAGGCCTATATCACAACTAATATCTGAAACACACATCGCTTTATGGAATGTATGCGTATTTTTCCTAACCTGCATGTCTGACGAGGGGAAAGTCATTAAGAGCCTAATGACTAAGGCAACAACGTGATTGCTCTGATTAAGTCCTAAACGTATTAAAATGTGGCACAGAAGATAAAATATTTGGCATTGTAAACAACTGCCTTTCCATAGATTACATAATGAATATCTTTTTTCCTGTAGGTTACATAAAGTACCGCATCTAGTTTTGAGGACTAAGCGGGAGAGATGACGGCGCAGTAGGGGATTGCAAATAACTTGTAGTTCTGGTGTTTTTCCGCAGTTTGAAAAAGCATCAGAAAACACGGCTTAATAAAGCGAAAAATCGTTTTGCACAATTTAGACCATGGGCATTCGCATGTCTATGAGGTTTTTCGGCCTACTGAAGTCGCTTGAGGTCAAGCGCTCCTCCCAATCTTGCTCTTTCCTTTGGCGGGTTTATGACTTGTAAATTTGTTTCGGTACACCGAAGACGCCAATGACAGCGTAGCCTACAATACATCCGCACCTGTTCTTGAAATGGAATTAACGAAACTAAATAGATGGCATTTGCACACAGTTTGTAAAGGATTATGGGCTGAGAAAATCCGGCAGTTTTCATCGAAGTGTCTCCAATGACTAAAGGCACGCTGTAGATGATATCGATAATATTCGACTGTAATTTTAAAGCCTTCAGTTTCTTATACATCGATATGTTAAAATACATTGGTTCCAATAAGTGAGTACAACAACAGGTTTTGAGATAAAATCTTAAACGTGTGACATACATAATAAACCCTATCGCCCTTTATGCTACAGTGTTTGAAAATGTTTTATTACATTACATTTATTCCTTTAATTACATTTCATATTCATATTAGTATAAGTATTATCCGTGGATCCAAATAGTCGAAGAACAATTAGGCATAGCTGAACAAAAATAGCCTATACGTTGCACATGACAAGGTTTTGAAACTTTGCTTCCGTGAGACATTTAGAGTTTCAGAAAGCATTCGCAGGGAGAGGCAAGAGACCACTTTACGTTGGAGGCTACCCCCAGAAAAAGGTCTGGAGGTTCGTGTCTTATGCGGGAACCTGGCGTGGGCTGATACACTTTCGGATGTCAGTGCAAGAATGCGCTTTTGCTAGGATGGAGTGTTAAGTGATTGACTTCTGTTTCGTATGTTGGTTTTAGAGTTGTTTTCTGGAAATTGGCACGTGGCACTTTGCACATGCCTTCAGCGAAACTAACTAACGGCTAACACCGCACTGTGGAACGCAAAATGGAGCATACATAATAAGCTGCTGATCATTTTGAGGTGTAGGCCTGTTGTGAATTTGTGCCTTGGCTTCTTACCGTATTCGTTTGTAATGTAGCGAGAGAGACATCGTTTTATGGCTCCTGTGTGTTTCACAATCAGTCATTTCTCAGTTCTATACTGCGAACTCATCAGGCCACCGCGAAAGGAGGAAATGTCATTGCTCACAAAGAGCGCTCTGACATAAATGCTGCCCAGTAATGACACAGAATACAAGTGATGAAAAGTTGAATGAAATATTGTGGCAAGAAACGGTCAATGAAAGATCTGAATGCCAATGAGTGTTTTTAAATGTCGTTAAAAATGGAAAAAAAGTGAGAATGTGTGAGGTAAATATGGCAGCAGAGTGTCTGGCTGAGGATTCATGTCTACACCCTGTGTCCAAATATATGCAGCAGGACAAGGCGCTGTTGTCTCTTACCCCCACACTGATTAGAGCCATGCCTCTTTAAAGCTGCTCAGCATACCAGTCAGCTCCAGGTGAGGGTGCTACCTGGCAAGGTGTGGCAGGTTTTACCAGTGGTTTGCTAATGGCTAAACAGGATGGCCTCTAATGAGGTGTCTCTTTTCAGAGAGAGAGAGAGGAAAGCAGTGCTCTCTGCGGTCAACTCGGTCAACACTCTTTAGAATAAGAAAAGAAACGTGACACATTTAGCCTTGCTCTGACAGATATATGCTGTATATAGGAGTTGTTCTGGGGAGACATTCAGTGCCCCAGTTCCCGTAATAACATGGGGTAGGTCTGGTGATTATGTACGTTGGAGGATCGCTTTCACTGGATGGTTCACTTCCGTCATTACCAAAGGCCTGCCATGGGAAGCATTCACACCTCTGCTCTGCAGCTCTCTGTCCAGCAAGCCAGGCTGGGTGGCATGAGAAATACAGCTGTAGCAGGTGGTATGAGCAGAGTGGGGGAGATGGGGAGGACAGGACCTTGAAGAGTGTAGTAGGATTCCACACAGCTCCCCACCAGGGTATCCACTACTCCTGATCGGCTTGTTAACCTGAGAGGGCCCTCTTCTCAGTTTTTTTTTGTGGCATTTTTCTATCTGACTGTTCTTTTGTGCTTTTACATGCAGTCATTCTCCTTTGAATTCACTTTGAATGAAGTCATTTGGGTAACAAAGCTTTATTTTTCCAGCCTGTTTTAAATACCACAGCTGAGAGATGTGATTGTTTATGTTTAGTCATGTATTCATTTAAAGCTGAAAGGCATCTAAGAATGTTAATTGAGAAAATAAAACCAAGGGAAGGTATTTCATTGTACATTGTCCATATTTGTAAATCATTCTTATGAAGGCAATTGAACTGGTATGTGATTCGAATTTTCAATTAAACAGGGTGGTTACAGTCTGTTTCAAAATGACTTTTTGTTGAAACAGTAGAAGTAATTTCCAGTTCCAGTTAAATCATTTTAAATCCTTTTAAATCATGAATGACTACAAGGTAATGTTGCAGAAATGTTTCTGAGAACAGCCCTAGCAAAACCGAGGCAAAATCTTTCTACACAATGGTCCAGATAAAGCTATTTCAGCTTACAAACTTTCGGCTGTGACATACAGGGCACTCTCAGTTTTCCATGAAACTCAGTCACTGAAAAATAAATGCCATTAACTGGCTGGGCTTATTTTCTAGTGTATGTAAAGTTCTCACTGTCACTTTCTGGAGGTTTACATAAAGTGCTTTCTTCTTTATTGGTTGTATGTTTCTTTCTTGATTGGCGTAGGTGATTAACTGATCAAACCTGTCTTGGTATTATAGCACAGATGACTTAGAAAATGAAGAATGTGTTGGGCAGCTTCCCCCATGCCCTGCAGTATGGAGGCGCCAACAGGTGGAGTGTTGGAGTCCAGCTTGCCTGTGTGTCCCTCCACAAATGAGATGTGTATCTCAGCATTGTGTGCATTTAATGCAGTGATTCCACATGTTGATCAGCAGTAAGGGCAGCGCATCATGTCTGCCTTGCATCACAGGAATTACATCTGTGAGGTGGTTATTGCCAGGGTATTGGGGGGTATTGGTTTTTCCATTCAAAAACAGAATCCATTTTAATTCCGATAATCAAGTGTGACAGACACTAATGCAGAGTTTTGTCATTTACATGCATCTGTACACCTTTGTAGTAAGTTGTGAAAACCGCACTGCACACACAGCGTCAGTGTATTGCTTTGGTGAGCTCACAGCAGCATGCAGACTCGCACTACCTACTAAACAAAGAATCTAAGAAGCGGCACTGTTAAGTCCATCTAGGACATCACATGGAACCGTGTAACACAGACCCTTAAAAGGCTCTAAAATCAGATAAACAGATAAAGTGATGCTCTGTTCCCTGGGCGTAAGGGGCAGTGGAAAGGAGGTCCTCTTGTATTCAGCAGGCGCACGAATCTGCCTCAGAGTGAGGAACAAGCTCACTGGTTTGTGCTGAAATGGGTCAAAGGTCACTGTTGTGTTTTCAGGGTGACCTGCTGGCTACTATTGGCTATTGATAGATGTGTTGTCACTGAAGTGTGTGGGGCTGAGCCACTATAGAGAGAGGGGCGTCTCTCTACACCCCCCTCCCCTAACAGGATCACAGGGGTGCAGCTGCTACAGATGTCTTTGGCAAGGGGACAGGAGGAGGGGCGGGGGACACCCCCACCCCACCAATGTGTGGAAAAGCCCCTGTTGTTGCCCCCTCTCTCCGATCTCAACCAGTCACCACATTGTTTGAGTCTCGCCGGTGAAGAAGCACACAGTCACCGATCTTTCTCTTTCCTTTTATTTACACTCATCTAAGCAGATTTGTGTTTGTCTCATGAAATGACCAAAAATGGAAAGTTAAGTTTTTAATTTACTCAACAATTTCTTGTGCAAGTCCATTTCAGCACATGGTTTATATATATATTTTCATGAATCAACATTTAGTAGATCATAGCCTATTTATGATTCCTTTTGACCATGGGGAAATTTTGAGAAAATTTTGAATTTGTGAATCTGTGGTGTGGATTAAAATTACACGTCAATTAAATACTACACAATCGTAATGGCTATGAAACTGGGATTGGTTATGAAAATGTTTGTTTTTCATTTTTTATTTTATTTTTGAAGGATATGTGGTATATATATTCTCCTACTCTCGGTTTGTGAGTTTTATAGATAGAAACATAGATTTTTATAAGAAAACATCATAATATGAACATTTTCATAGCCATGAGATACTAAAGCTAGTGTAAACTTAAGAGTAATGGCCAGGCCCTGTTATTATAAGGAATGACAGCTGTGTTTTGTACTTGTGGTATTTACTATAATTCTCACCTACACACTGCTTATTAGAGAATAATTGCCAAAGAAGCGGCCTCTGTTCACACATTGAATAGAGAAGCAAAGCATGTGGATTTGCTCATCTGACACCCTGCCACACTGATTTAAGGCAGATTTAATATACGTTTATCTCCGTGACACCATGCTGAAGCTCGCTCTGCATTCTGCATGACACATCAGCGCTGTGGAGTCCTCTGCACAGCGCAGGGGGACATTTGGGCCTTCCCTGGCGTACCACGCATGACTCGGAGATGTCACGCTGTGCTCGCACACCTCTCTATACTTCTGTGACTGGACACTGCAGTAGTGTCGCTCATTCACTGACTGACTGACTGAGTATAGCTACTATGTGTTACTGTAATTTTTGAGCTCAGGTTCAGTAAAGCCTATAATGTGGCATAAAAATATATATTCATAATGCCGAGAGGAAAATAAGCTTAAACCCACTTTGTGTAAAGGGCCCTGTATAAAAATAGTAATGTCAATTGTTCCAGAGAAACAAAATATTCCGAAATATCTCCAAAAATGGGATCTTGACTTTGAATGGAGAACAATGAACAAGTGACATTTTAATTTGTGCTTAGCAGGTCCACCTCAGGGATAGCTTGCATTTCTGAGGTTTTGACCTCGTACACTTTCTGTTCTCCTGGTACACTCCCTGCCTCACGGCCTGTGTTGGTGTTCAGAGAGGGGTCTCATTGCTCCCACTCATGCTCTCCACAAGGCCTAAAGCTGACTCTCTATGCTGCAGGTGATAAGGGTGACATTAGCACTGTCAAGAGGCCTGTCTTCATGTGAGCCACAAACAGAGGCCTCCATCTCAACCCTGCTGTTTACCAGCAAAGTCAACAGCAAGCCTACAGCCTGTCTACAGAAGGTGTTACTGAAGCAAATCTGATAAGCACTGACATGGATCCTGTGATGGAGGTGTTACGAAGCACAGTATGCTCTTTTAATGGACACAATAGACAGCACTCCTGCCAGGTCCAGTTTTTTTTTTTAACAAAGAAGCATTTTGTTTTTTAATTTCATTCAGATGAAACCTGGCACAATTTGGAGTTTTTATGGCAAATCTGTCATTTATGTGTACTTATAATTGTTGTTACATACTGTGCAAAAATAATGTACAACAAAGCAAAATGGTGGAGTAGAGATCCACAAACCCTGTCATTTTTATGTGTCATTTTAGACAGTGCATTTACTTTACAAGGCTGTTAAAGAGCCTTTTATGGTAGAGGAAAAGAAGTTTCAGCCGCAGTAACAATGAGGATATTAGAACCATCATTCCTGATTTATAAGTTTATTACCATGAGTAGATACGCTGATTGTAGAAGAGAATATGTCTGTGTCTATATAATTGACTGGTAATTGTATGCGCTTAAGATTCCTGTGACATTGTGCACTTAACCAGAGTATGCCCATAACAGGAGTAAGTAAAGTCAGTGGGGAACCAGCTGCATGCTATGCAATAAAATGAAGAATGCAATTATCCAATATGCAGTTACCAGGAGATGACTGTACTCAACCTGTCAATATTTCCCTAGGGAGATATTTTGCCTGTCATCTTATATTCCTACATAACTGTACACAGGTTTTGCTCCAGCCAAGTTTCCTTTCAAAACCTGGCCAAGGGTACACAGAGCTGTGCATTCCACCCCATTGGCTGTCTACTCTGCGTCTTTATTTTGCACACTCTTTTAAACTTCTTTCAGGGAAGAAAATGCAACCTGAAGAGAATCCCTGTAATATCACTCCAGTGCTGCTTTAGAAAGCTGTCAGAATGTTTAGGAAATGTGTATTTCCTTAACATTCTGACAGCATTCTAAATGACATATGTATGGAAATAATTTTAGCATTATTATTTCGTTTATAAATATGTATATCAACAACTGCATTGAAATTGAAAAGAGCCTGTCTTGCCTTATCATCTGCAGTTCACAGTCATTTACTGTGATTATCTAGTCACCCAAAGAATTCAAGATTGGGTAATAGATGTGGTAGCTGTTACAGAGTCCTCCTTGGGTTTGTCTGTATGTGTCAACAGTTTAGCTTAGGAGGGTATACACTGTAGTGGAATAGGTGTCTGTGCTTCAGTGTTTTCCCTCTGACACAAGGTTATATCACACAGCAGAGACAGATCTTTCATTGCTCTTCCCCCAGGTGAGGGGTTAGCATTGTTTTGATTGCTTCAACGGTTTTCCCAAACCGTTGTGGATATAACAGCGCAATGGTACCCAGTTGTTACCGTTATCCATTCTGAAAGACTGACATGGTTGCCCCTGGCAGACCTTAGCCACAAAGGGCTCCTCAGAGACCACTCATAATACACTGTGCCTCAGCTTGGACTGACTGTTTTTCACTATGGGTACAGTAGACACTGTGCATAGGGGCCTAACTAATGTTTTCAGCTCTGGAATGAGGTGTTAATTTGTTTGAAATATTTCAGAGCACCAGGAGGTCTTGAGGAGGCCCTTGCTGGGTTGCCTGAAGCTTGTGGTGTGATTCTTTCATATTTTCTGTAATTGCTGCTATGATGTTTGGAATCTGCACTGTGATATTTTTCTAAGCACTGCTTTCATGTTATATGTTAAACACTGTTGATTCAGCAGGGTCATTATCATTTTTCTTTGCTGAGAGGACAGCAGTGATGTCTCCTCAGAATCCTCTTGGCCCACGATCCTCTATGATTGTAGGTGTAGTCCCCTAACCACCACTCACTACCACACATCTCCCACAGGGTGCACTGGATACAGCTTTTCTGTCATAATGTTCTTCAGAATGTCCTGACCTATAATGTGACAGAACCACACAATCAGTAAGCAAGGACAGCTGCTCCACAGAAACAAACAAAAAAAAAAAAACGTTTTCATTAAGACATTAAACAAGGTCTTTTTAAAGGTTCCTGTACATTACAATGAAGAAATCATCATAAAACTGAGTTTGATCTGGCCTAATGTGTCTTAGGTGAGACATTGTACAAAATTTATTAGCATAATGATTTACTGTACTCACGTCAATACCTGTAGGGTACTGTAGGTAGTTCCTGCACTAACAGTGAAAGATGATGTTGAAATCACTGAAGAAGCATGTTATACTGCCTGATGGGACTCGTCTCAAGCTGTGAGGAGGTTCCTTTCACTCTTTTCAAACCCTTGTGGCTCTTCAGACATGAGACATCTGTAACGGCACACCTGGAATCTCAGAGTATCATGACTATGACAGAATTTTCCTCTGCATTCATTGACCCAGCCACATTAAAACTTCACAATTATGAATAAATATTTCTCCGGGTGAAGCAGGGTGACATAGCATGGAATAACGTATAAAGAGTGAAAGGCAAAACAGTCACCCTGCTAAGCAAACATATTATTACTGGGTGTAAATTAGGAGACTACTTTTAACACTTTTACTATGAATGGTTCCATCCAGAAAATTATTGCTATCATTTCAAATATGGTTTGAGCAAAAATGAGTTAAGGTTTTATTAATAACACAGATGCATTTGATGATGATTTGATGAGTTTAGCTGAGTTCATAATCAATGGTGTGAGGTGCTGCTTTTGTGATGGTTTATTGCTACTCTATAAAAAGAACTGCTCAGATGCAAAAACAATGAATCAATTGAATGCAAACTTGTTTTTCAAAAGATAACGTAGCCTATACTTCCTTTTACACCAGATTTTTTAACGAGCTAACAACGGCTTGACCGGAGTGAGCAATTACAGAAATACGACGCATAGTATATGTTTTTATTTATAATGTTAGGACTACGTGTAGAAAAAATATGATTAGAAGAAATTAGTCAATTACCTGTCGCCTAGATATTCAACATAACACGACAGGTCATGTAAAACGGAGAGTATACTCCTATTGAGCACAACTTTAGGTATGGCAGAAAGGAACTTGCTGCTATAGTACAGTAGCTTCACTGCACATAGGCTGCAGTTACATAATAGCCTGACTGCATATTCTCTCCCTCTGTTAATGTAGAGTGGGAGTGTTAACACGATGCAGAAGAACAAATGGGCGGACAGTGCGTTGAAAAGTGTACAATCAAGTGGCGTTATCACACAGTGGCCAGCGATTTTAAGAACAGGCGGAGAAGCCTTTCCTTTCTCTTGCCACTGTCTCCGTTTGCTTTGCCGTCGCTTTCCGACATGATATTGCGTCCAGCATTTACGGCACACGTTACGGAGTGAGGGAGAGAACTTAAATTGAAAAACGAACAAAACAGCATACTTGAAAGTGAAACATGGGCTATGGTAGTACAGAACAAAGAGATGAACAAAAACATTTGTTATGCGCGTCGCTACCTACTTAAAAGACGCATATTTCCCTACGCCGTGGTCACCCAAAGAACTGCGGCTACTAACTGTCCTTGTGGCTACTTATTTGGGAGTGTCATAGAAACGTTAGCTAAAAATGTAGGGCGCCAATTTTCAGCACCCAAAACTGCAACTATTCCGTCGACGAAAAGATCATTCCCCTATGTTTCGGGACAAAACATACAAGCATTTTGAACACTGCGGGTCCTAAATGACAGACGTGTAGTAAATATCAGTTTGAGTAGGGCGGGTGTGGTTGGGGGCCTGCCTTTCCACAGCTCTTCCAATCACCCCACGTAGCGCCGGTGGAGTGAGCTCAGCTGTATCGATGCAGATCGAGCAAGCCATTCACCGCTCGTCTTGCTTGGGCGCCTTCACATGAACATGACGCTCAATACATTAGCTACGCGTTTGTCTGTGTCAGCGAGTTGTCAAGGAGTAATCACAACAAATGCCCTGGTGCGTCTGGGACAAGAAGGTGACGTTGTTATTGATGTTTTAAATAAAAAAGACGTTTTCACATAAGGCAATAAATGCAATAATTCGTCGCGCGACCCACGCCAAATGAGCCGTTTCCCTCTGCCGTATCGAAAACAGTTGCTAGCGAGATACCTAGGCAGCGAACTTAAATTGTTAAAAGCGGGGACGGTCAATAAACACTCATAAGCTGTTCCAAAATGAAATGCAACTGTCTGGTGAAAATGTGGACGCGCAGAAACTCAGACTGGCTGTTTAAAAGAAAACATAGCTAGACATTTAGCCGGCCCACACCCCCACCACAAAAAAAGAAAAAGAAAACGCGTTAATGCCTGCTTGTTTCATCGGGAAAGCTCTACATAGGTACCGTACCCAATTACTGTTCGTGTTTAGCCTGGAAAACCTCTTTTTTTACTGGAAACACAGCCCTGATCGCCAAGATTTCCATAAATGTTTACAGATTAAATAACTGATATATCGAGAGATTTAGCAAACCCTTCGTAAATATATTTTCTTCCCTGGACGAAAAGGGGCACAGTGCGGTATGGTGGTTAAAGCGTTAATTTTCCTCTCTCCTACCCGACCGGCGAGAGAGTGTGCGTGGGTTGCGAGCCCATTTGAGAGCGCATTTGTGTGCTCCAATCGGCGGCCGGGCGCTGATTCCCGGCATGCCCGTGCGCGGAGGGGGGGGAGGGAGGGGGAGGCGGCCCTAACGAATTTGAATGAAGAGAGTGGCTTTCGGCGCCATTTTCGAGTGAAGAGCGATGGCATCAACAGCAGCATCGGCCAGCTGCGGCAGGACATGCCAAGCGGGGACGAATAGATCGTCGAAAAAATAGAAAAATATTTTTCAAGACGTCTAAAAAATGTATTAAAAATCGACAAAAATACGGAATATAAGAGGCTGCAGCTGAATGTCCGTAAGAGTGATGGACGAGGACTAAATTACAATAATGCGGGGCAAGAGAAACGTTAGGAAGGAAAGAGGGGGCTCTGACTTGGCTGCGATTTGGAAATCCAACATTTTTTTTGAAAAATCTAAAAAAAATAATGGACCGTCCTAAAAATACTTAAAAATCTTTAAAAATGATTTTGAACTGTAACGAGTGGGATGGATGCGTTTATACCGTTGATTTGGATATTTACGGCCTATTTTAAGCTTAAATTTGAGCGGGAGAGACGAGGTGCTGGCGAGAAAAGTCAGTCGGCTGTCACTGCAGACTTGCACAGTAATATCAGCCAGCTACTAGGACCTAAGATAACTAGTCTTGCTATTGATTTTAAACAAACTTAAGATGGCTATCTATCGAGCAGCTGCATCTGGAAATTATTTTTGTCTGCAGCTATACGGACATCGTTCTCATGGTTGAGTTATAAGTTATTTTGCGCCATTCTTGCGTTTTGATGGACGGTAACATCGGTTAACTGGCTAGCTGTCTTTGCTAAAATAATGAGAACTGTAATCACTTTACTTATAGTTACCAAATGTTAGTTAACTATTTCCAATTATACGAAATGGGCACTACTTTGGGGAAGGGGACGTCGTTTTATGGTAAGTGTCACGATCGTTTTTTTTTTTTTGTTATTTGTTTCTCTTTTAAATCATATTGGATGACTATGGGGGTGTGTACTCAACAGTAAGATTTGAATATTTCCGCAATTGCTAGCTAGTTTTCGTTGGATGGCACATAAATAAATATGCATGCCAGATAAAGACGATGCAAGTTAACTCAATTTAGCAATGACAGGCTAGCCATAAGCTAGCAAGGTAACGTTAGCTATTGTTATGTGGCATTCAGTCCCAAAAATTGCTTTATTGCTATTGGCTAGATAGGTCGACATAAAGCCTGAAAGTTAGCTAGTAAGACAACTTCGCCCGTGCCATGCATAGTGGCTAGCTAAATATGTCACGATGTAATTAGGTATCTAGCAACTTGGCTATTACTTTGATTTTGTATCATATTTTTTTCCACAAAATCAATTATGGTTTTCAAAATGTCAGCCAGATTCAGATTAGCATGCTAGCTAGCTTCTTGAAGGCCGTCGTTTGGCCTCTAGTAAAGTTGCTTGTTAGCTAATAATGGTTAGTTCAAGATGACTTTGTCCAGATAACGTTAGTTAACTAGTTAGCTGAGTTACCACTACACGCCCCCAATATTCGTAGTGCATATGCTAGCCAGGTAGTCAGTTAAGTTGACAATTTCGTCTTGAAGTATGAACTAACAACGTAGTTTATAATGTGAAACATTTACCATATAATGTAATTTTTTTCACTCAGTGGGCTTGTTAGTTGGCTTTCCAGGTAGTAAGTTTTAGGAGGCTAAATGTCCACGTAGTTGTAAGGTTAATGTTACAGAAAAGTGCCTAAGGTTAGTAGCTGGCTACTTAAATCGCTAGGTCAACTTCACACGAAAAGGCTCCAATGTTGATGGCTGCTTAGAAAGTTGAAACTCTGTTGCGGTGAATGTTCTAGTTGGCTCTCATGCAACTTTTACCTTCACTTAACGTTTGCTAGCTAACGTTACCTATTTGCGGCGGACATGACTGCCAAAATTGTCGATAGTGTAGCAAAGCTTCCTAACCTTTTCAGTTCATAGTTATTTGTGTATCACGTCTAGTCGGTTATAACCGATTTTTTAGTTCATTCGTATTAATTTTCTTTGGACTGCATGCAGTTGACTTGGTGGTTTGCATTCTTGCAGCTGTGTTATCTGTGAAAACCTTGTGCTTGCAATTAGAAAGCTGGTCAGATGCAGAGGTGCCATGGAGGTAGCCCGGCTCACTGCGGGTCATGCCTATCGACGCCCTTAACAAAATACCACGGGGTTTGTGTACTTCAGCCAGTCACCCTTTCAGACTAAAACACTTGTTTATTCGTCATTTTAATAATAACGCGGTTATTCTCTGCAGTCCGCAAATGAGTAATATCGCACTTTACAGCAAATGTTAAGACTTAGTCGAACGGTTACTTTTTAAATCATCTTCGTCTCAGCACCCCTCGTGGGTAACCCTTTTTTTTGTAACCTCAATAGGAATTACACGGGTCTTTGCAATCTAGTTTCTGAAACTATTAATCTGTCAGCCTGCCGGCCTGTTTTCACATGCGTGTGAATATTGGGAGGGAAAGACGATAACCCCATACGATTTCGTGTTTTGGGACTTTTGCTTGTGAAAAGAGTTTAATTTAAAAAACGCGGGTTATTGTTACCGTGATTTTCTGATTAATGTAATGGCTGCTATTTCGGTGATTGTCATGTGTCTAAGGATGTCAGACTGAGGTTAACGAAAAAATAAGAATGAGAGCTGGTGCGCATTATTCTTAAACCTCTCGTTTTCCCTTGTTTCATTTCGAAGGTCAAACGTTTTTCGTGCATCAGTTTGAATAGTCAACCCACTATTAATAAATAGTTGTAATTACAAACGTGAAATTACAAACGTGAGGCACATACACGTCAGTATATGAATGTTTTTTTTTCTCTTCGAACCTCTGAAACGGGCATCTGCTTATGTAAATGGTTGACATTTCTTTCTTTTTTGAAAAATGGTTAAATGTACTGTCTAATGTACATTGATATACGAAGTTTGTTATTTTATGTTAGTAAATTATCCATAGATGGTGCAAAGCTATTTCTGGTTGCATTTGCCTCTGCCAAATGCTCTTAGCCAACCTAAAGGGAAAGTCCCTTTCAGAAAGTCTCACTGATATGATCTTATGAAAATTGAGACATCCTTTGCTGGTCTAGAGAACCAACTGTATAGTAAAATAAAATATGTGTTAAGAGGAAAAGTGGTCATTGTTAACGTATTATTTTGCCATCTTTTTAGTTTTGACTCTTATTACCTTGGTTTTAAATTTAGTAATTGCTTTCATGCTGAAGTAACTAATGGTAAATATGAGTAAAGTGTGAATGAAAACTCAGTGAGTTTTAAGGGATGTGGTGCTAGGTAGTGTAATGTATTTCTTGTACGTTAAGCAGTATTTTATGTGGGTTGTGGTGTTGATTCTGGTTTTCATTTACCAAGTGGAAAAATATTTCTGCACTGCTTAAAATGGCATTCCCCTTTTCAAAGGACATGCTAATTTTTTTATTATTAATATTATTATTTTACCAAGGAGAGTTTTACAATGGGATCAAATTAAAAAAAATTAAATGTAAGTGTGTCAGCCGCTTATTTGGCCCTTGTAATCCTGTCGGACAAACATTTCTATTAAAGTACACTCAGGGTGCTTACAGATCAAAAGTGCAGTTTTGCTGTCTTCCTCTTAATCTCTCTTTCTAGAAGAGAGACCACCATTTATGTGGTTTCTAAGCTATGATTGCTTAATGTACAAAGCTTCAAGATTGATATTTTTATTAACCAAGAGCATTGTACATTGACAGGGGAAAAATAACTGGTGTTGTGTAAGGCTGTGTAGCACCCCAGGGAAAAGAGAAGTCGGTTCGAGGCCGTTGGGGGTCCCTTAAGATGGGTACACACAGATACTGTGCGCCGAGTGGGTCTAGACAGGAGCTAGGTGCTCCAGACTGCTTAAATTCTAACCACAATGGGTTAGGAGCTAAAGGTGGTACTGTAACAATCAACTGACAGTTTACAAAGTTATTATAAGCAATAAAGTGGGCAGGACCTGGCAGTAAGCAGCCTGGTCTGTTTATTGCCCAGTAGCTACATTATTCAGATTATTCTAGAGGAAACGTTTTGTCATTTGTAATTGCGCTGAGCTGGGTCGAATGAAATCTTCCGTTTGTTTCCTCTGAGCATTTGTGAAGTCTCCCATGTCTCTAATAAATACTGAGGTGATCAGCTGGCACGACCAATAGTGATTAAATTGCTAAAAGATTGTGTGCCATTTCAAAGTTTGTTAAATGGATGCTCCCACTCTGAATTAATAGAGAAATTTGATTTATTGATTATCATTAGCCCCTCTACAGGTGTCACAGGGTTGTTGGTTGTAGAATAATGGAGGCCTGGAGAGCAGATGGGTGTTTTTAGATTTTCATCCTTGGTACAGTAAGTAGACTGAAATGATTTTGACTGGACTGCATTTAAAAATATTTCTTTGGCTAATTTGTTCTCAGTATGAGTACAAATTAAAATTACCTCAACTGCAATGTTGTAATCTGTTGTATTTTAAATTTTAGTGTCAATGATTATGGGTAAAATAAATAAAATTCTGTGAATGGCAATTATTTGGAGTATTGTTTAATTAGGAAAGTGTATATTTGAATCATGATCCAGCAAACAGTCCTAAATTTGATTTTTTTGTTTATTTTTTATATATATAATGTTTTATATATGTGTGTCAATGTGGGCTTCTAGAACTAGAGCACAGAAGGCCATCCATTGACTGACTCATATCGTGTATATGTCTGACATGATACGGCTTTCTGTAAGAGTCACACTATAGTACTGAAATCACATGCAAAGTATTTTTAACAGAACTTGCTCTTTCAGTGCGAGTGTGTGTTCCCTTTACAGTTTGGCTTTCTTTTCTTAGCATACAAATTGCACATGCCTTTGGAAATCAGTAAACACCTTAACATAAATGTGTTGTATTTACTTTTAGTGGAATTCAGGCAAGTTTTTACTCCAGTGCTAATTTTGCCTGTCTTCCTTCGAGTTGGTGGATATCGGGGTAAATGTCAGTGGGTGTAGAGAAAAGACTGGAGGATTTTGAACTTGCTGTTATTGACTACACTAGACCACATTTGTGGTAATATTCAAGACATTTTGGTTGCAGAATTAAGTTCATTTAAGACTGAAAATATTGATATTTGAAAATGTAACACACTCTTTATCCCTCTTTATAGGTTTGAGTAATTAGTTGTGGAAGTTAAAAGTACAGTAGCTTTGGGCACATGTGTACAGGCATATCAGCAAACAGAGTGTATTGTGAAAATTGTGTTGAAACCAGTTGAAAACATTAATTGCTAAAGGGGGGGGGGTCATTTGAAGATATCATTTGTTCTCTTTGCTTGGACAATACAGAAGTTTTATGTTCCAGTGTGGTATATTCACCAAATGCAAGCTTACACGTATTGATTTTTTTTTCTTTTTCAGTTTCTTACAAAATTTACTAATAAAGTGCGACGTGAATTCTGCTCTTCAAATAAATTGGTAGGTCACTTGCAAAGCAGAAAATAATCTTTGGTAGTCCTTAAACAAGTGGAACAATTTAGTTTGGTGCTTTCCCTTCCAGAGAAATCACTTACTGCAGTCGTGTCCTCTCGTTTGAATCGGAACATGCTGTCTCTGTTTTGTTTTATTTTATTTGCAACTTGCAGATTTTTTTTTTTTTTTTTTATGCAGGGGAGCCCGAACGGGTTGCTGTGTCAGCTCTGATGTAGGCCGTCTCGTACACTGGGGGTCCTTTAGTGACACAGGGGGACACAGGGTGGAGGGGCCAGTTGTGTAGCTTGCCCATATACAGTAGCGGTGAAGTCTGTCAGACAGTTACATTTTAAATGTTGGGAATTATTGCAAAACAGTTTCTACGATGTTTATTTTAGTGTTGCGTGTCAAATTGAGCACGGTGATCCAGTCTTTATTAATAGGATGGGCAACAAAAAAGCCAGCCAGTGCCTGACTCTCCCCTCTAGGGAGTATGGACAGTGTATTGCAGTAAATCATTTGCACATCTCACCAAAACTGAGTTTCTTTTTGCGTTTGGCATTGTGTGGTAGCTGGTGGAGAGACCTGCTTTTCTCATCTCTGCAGTCTGGCTCATTTTTCCTCCTGGTGCTACAGTTCAGTGTACCCGTTCTCTCCTCCGAACTTGAGGTGTCTTCAAGAATTTTGTAATCTGGTCTGGGCATTTTGTTGTTGGAGCGAGCTTGCGAAATATGATTGTTAAATCTTGCACACATTTTTTTCCCCTACGTGGAGAAGAAAGGCTACATGACTTTTTTATTTTACTTTTATTATTTTTATTTTTTGTTCCCTTGTCTTTTCTATCTGATGGGAAGCAACTCCTGGTAATGTTCAAACACGATCGTGAGCACTGTTGTGTCTGGCTTGTATAGGTTGGGGCTGTGAACCCACAGTATTGGACACTTTTACTTGCTGTGGGTGGCTGTGGCCACTTTCCCCCATCCCGTTTTAGGACGCAGCGGGTCGTGCCGCGCATCGGAAGGGCTGTCTGTCCTTAAGTCACAGCTTGAAGCTGTTAAAAAATAAATCCCAAAGATGACTGTTTTTCTATCATGTGGGGTGGAGGTTGTACAGGCTTGCTTTGTTTGGAGATCTGAAAGAAGAGGCCAGAAATTCGTTGATCCCTGTGTGCTCTGTCATTTGCATGCGCGCGTCTGGATGTTGGTAAACAGGGCGCAGAGAAAGTTGCGTGGTTTTGATACGATTTCTAATTCTGAATGTGTATTTGGAGGGAGAAAGTGTCTGTGCAAAAGCCAGCTTGGAGGAGGAGGAGGAGGAGGAGGAGGAGGGGACTGTTGAAATGCAGAAGGGAGAGTCTGCCCTCTCGGAACAGCCTGAATCTCAGTGTCAGCTCAAAGAGAGATCAGGTGAGAGGAACGCACTGCTCCAGGGAAAGAACACTCATCCGAACACATGGGCTTGGCGTGCAGTCCCCACAGTATGCGCCTCCGTGTTCTAGCCATGATCCCAGGTAAGAGGTCTAGAGCTAATTGTTAATATTTCAGACCTCAGACCGGCTCTGTTGTGTTTGAGCTGTGCACTTTGATGTAAGTATCTTCTGTTGCTGCTGTGTCATTGGAGCCAGCCTTTAAGAAGCTTCTCTATTACCAGAATTAAAATGACATCATTTTCCCCCCTTGTTGGCTTCTGGTATCTTCTGAGGCCTTTATGGCTGTGTGAAGTAAAGAATGGTCATTTTTATGGTTGCTTAGATGCTCAGTATTGTGGTTATTAGATTGTAGTAGATATCAGTCCATGTGTATGTCAGTGTTATTTCTTTAATTACTACCGAGATTGTGAATGAAATTTGAGGCGGTCTGTGATCCGCACTTTTGGTCCAATGCTGTCGGGGGAGCCCCCTCCCCACTCTGTAGTACCACTCTGATCAGCGCATAGTGTGTTTCGTAGTGTGGCTGTGTGACACAGTCAGGACAAACCTATGTGCCATAGCTCATCTGTGGGAGTTGCAGGCTGCTGCCTTTTTTCTTTTTGCTAATTGACCTCATAATCCAACTTCAGTCCAGTTTTAGTTCCTATTTTTTATACATTAGCACTTTCAGGGTTTTTATTTTTTAAGGTAAATGATAGCAAATTATTTAAGAAAAAGCCTGATGATTAATTATCAGTAAATGTATGCATGGTTTCACTTCCAGTCATAAACTGCAAAGAGGTGTATTTCGTTCATTAAAAAGAGTGAAAAATGAGACAAATGGTGGTTTATAAAATCTTGATTTTAGAGATGGGGTGAGGGGGAAGCTTAAAAAGATTAAGCATTGGCTCAATTATGGCATGATTTAGATGTAAAAAAAGGCTGAAGTAAAAATAAATATATAAAACGTTAGGGGGGTGATATTAAATTTAAACTTTAAGTTCTCTGGTCCTTTTGCATGCATAGTGTATCTTTGCAATAATTTTAACAACCCTGAAATATTTTATTTAATGTATTTGAACTGTCATCTCAAATTTAATATAAAAAATTAGTTTGAAAATATTAAACCATAAATACCCCAAAAATATATCAGATCAATGTTTATGGCCATTTACAAAAATTTTAGTTATTCGGTTCAATTAGACACTTGGAAGCTTATTGAATGGGGTTAAGTCTGTCATTTCATTGATAAATTCATCTTATTCAAACTTAACATGTCATTTGGGAGTCTGATGATTCTTCTTTGTCGGGCTGTGTGTATTGCAGAAGATGGAAGTATGTTAGAAGTATACATTGTGGTGGTGTAAATTTCAGCTGGGTGAGTTGCATTTGTTTACACCTAGTGATGCATACTAGAATAACTTAATATAATATTTATTCTTACAGATGTTTCTGAAATATTCAGTGAGGTTGGTGTAATTTCTCAGTGTAGTCCTTATAAGCAAATTTGATGTGATTAATAGTGTTAGTTGTAAGCTCTTAAATCTGTTAGGTAGCAAAAACATGACAGCTGGTGTATCGGTTATCTGTTGTCTTGGTCTCACAAAAAGTTATTGGAGCCAAAAACCATATGGGACCCTCCCGAGCTACAGGAATTTTTTTAGTATCTGACTTGAGGACCTTAGTATCTCCTCCTCCGAGCTTTGACACTCACCACCTTTGTGGATTTTATTCTTTTTTTTTTTTTTAAGTTTCTCCCGGTAAATGTAAAGTATCACCAGTAAGCGTAGCTTGAGGGAATTGTGCTTAGCAGAAAGTGGAACTGAGAGAGAGCTCCCACTCACTGTTCTCAGACGAATAAGGACAGCACTGGGACCATGTGCCGAGGTCCCAGCCCTGTGATCTTGTGATTTCTCTCATTGCAGTCGCGAGCACATGTTTGATGTGTGTTCTGACGCGAGTGCGGCGAGGGCAGGGTGATTCACGGCCTCACTCTCACACGGGGAGGAACATGCTGAAAGTTTTTGGAGGCTTAACACCCACAAGTCAATGACTGCTGTTTCTGCAGCAGAGAATGGCTGGTATTTATAGAAAGTAGGCCCGGTGTTAATTACAATGAACGGCCCCCCATTCCAGCTCTCATACCTCTGCCACAGTGGCTGTTTCCTCCAGCACGATACACCCCTCACACACTGACACTGGCTCAGGGGTCTTGAAGGGACTTGATGGCTCTAAGGAGAGAATAATCTTACTGGTGGAGCTTTTCTCTCTCTTCACTTAGAGGACAAGAAACTCGAGTTTGTGCTAGCATTTATAAAACCACTCATTTCGCGAAATACTTGCCTAGAAGATGTTACATTTTACTTTTAATGCCAGTCTGTTTAACAATTGTGTAATTTTCTGTTGGCATGGAATCAGTAGACATGTTAAATGCAATAAAAATAAAAAAACAGCATTGTGCAATTGGCTCTACACTGTCTTGGTGTATTCTTGGCTTGTAAAATAAAAATGTGGCTGGTAGCTTTATGGAATGAAGTGTTCTGGTGTGCTCATGTATGTGCCCCATGAGAAGGGAACATGTCCTTTCCTCACTCATTTCCCCCCCTTTTTTTTTTCTTTCCTTCTTGCAGATGGTTCTTAGACCTTTACATTCCTACAGCCCCACATTTGACACCTCAAAAATTTAAAGGTAAGCTTTAAGTTAAAATGTGTCTGTTTTAACATGTTACAGAAGCTGTGTGTTATAAGTCTCACAATGGCAAGTAATGTGGCTAAACCCTGCGAAGGTTTGGCTGTTTATCTCTCTTCTGTGCTGTAGAATGGACTCTTGGACTGATATTGTGAGCTATGTCAGGTTATTGGGATTAAACCAAAATAATTTCATATGTTTGTTATTATTATTGTTATTATCCACACATTTTAAGCTCAAACCTGATTTTATTTCACATCAATGCCTGAACACGAACACACACACACACACACACACACACACATATATATTTATATATAAAGTGCACATTGTGTGTGTGTGTGTGTGTGTGTGTGTGTGGGGAGTACAGATGTGGGTGTATAGATATGTGCTTTATTAATGGAGGGATTCTTCCACTAAGATAAGTTAAAAAGGCATTAAAATGGGCCTCCATGCTGATGATCCAGCAAACTGAAATATCTGTATCACCAGTACAATTGTTTCTGAGCATATTCATTTCAAAGCAGATTTTTACTTTCATTATTTGTATTGTTAAATTATCAGCCTTTAGAAAATATTAAGAAGTTTGTCAGAATAATGGGAAAAATATATTCTGACATAAGAGTGGTGCACTTGGAGTGCGGATTGACTGAGGACCCTGTGGAAGAGAGGCAGCTGCCCTGTGCAGTGCGAGGGGCCTACCTGCTCCAGTGGCTGCCATGTTGCAGCACACACCTGCTCATACTCACAGAACCACCGCAAAAATGCCACCGCTAATTTGTCCTAATTGTCCCGAAGCTCATGCTGATATACAGAAGCTGAATCACCTGCAGTCTTTGCAGGGCTGAAATCGGATCCTCTCACCCTGACGAAAAGGCCTGCAGTGTTTTCCTGTAGAGAAGGCAGGCAAACATTACTGTTTACCCTCTACACTATGGAGCTCCCTAAGAATCTGCACTGTCTGGGTTAAATCAAGGACTTTTTTTATTTTATAAAACTTCGGTTTATCGGGTGTGAGTGTTTTTACAAGTGCCACCTGCACGAGATTCTTAACTGTTGCTGCCGAACTCATCCGATCTTAAAAAAAAAAAAAAAAAAAAATGTGCCAAAAACATAAAAACCAGGAAGAAATACAGAGTTTATCTTAAAGGGTGTACTATTTTCTGCAGCCATTTTAGGTACAGCATCCTGTCATCATTTGATAACTTCACACTATGACTCAGTGTTTTAACTGGTATTATAGTTCAGTGACTTGTTCTGCTCTGTCTAAGTGAAATGGTGAGCTAAATGAAATAGTTAGCTACCTGTATTAAAATACATTTAAGAAATGAAATTTCAGCATTTGTTAAGGTAATTTATGTCATATCTTTGAAAAAAAAATGGAAGTTTTTTTCTCTCCCTTATTTTTGTTTTCAGTCTGTATCTCTAGATGATAGAAACATTTGGCACATGTTTAATAAATCAGATTGTGATCTGTGTAAAATTATAGACTTTATCCACTGTGTCCTGAGTGTATTCCGTGTGATACAGAGAGTGTGTTGTCACTGTTTTGGTGAAGTGTTGGCATATTTTCGTTTTACTGAGTTGCACTTGTTTGGTAAACGTGGTGCATGCAGATTACGGTATGTACATTATTAGAAAGCAGAGTTTAACTGATTAACCCTTTGTACTGTCTCTCGGGATCCCTCGTCGTATACACAAGCACACCTTGGTGGTGATGGGATTTCTTTTCGGTTCTTTATCAGTTTTTCTGGCATCATTAATTCACCAAAGGCTGTTAATATTATAATAATGTGTGCTGAAGAATAGATCTTTTTTATCATCGGTGTTCTCAGCATCACAGTTATGAACACACTTGCACAGATTGTGTGTGTGTGTGTGTGTGTGTGTGTGTGTAACATGACTGCAGTAATAACATGGTGGTAAATATACTGTGAAAGACCTCATTTCATACTGGTGCAATGGTTCTCTGAAGTCCATACATAAGTTTCATATTTAAGCTGTAATATATATTTACATTTGTGTATGTGTATATATGTATATACAATGTACTGTACATACACCCATTTAAGGAGCACTTCTTTGACAAGTCATGCCCTCACTATAGATTACAACCTTTTAATGCCTTTCCTTTTTTAAGCCTAGACTTGAGAACAATGGCTGAAAGTTTTGAGTTCCACTGTGGCACATAAACACTGTTTTGCATGGCCGTGTGTCTCTGTTGCCATTTCCTGCAGGCTAGGCCTGCTCGTGGATTTCACATCTGCTTAAAAGTGGGGTTTTTTTCCATATCTAGTAGTCATTTTTGGTTCACACATATTACATTTAGTTATCAATTAATTGATGATTTTGCAAAGATTAGAATTTGCCAATTTATGTAGAATGGTTTTTTTGTAGCCTTGTTTTGAGGGCTTTTTTAAATGCAGATTCTCAGATGTCATTTTGGGTGTTTTATTTCACCTGCAAATAGTTCATATTCTGAGGCCTTTTAATTGGTCAAACGCAAAGTAATTAATTAGAGGAAAGCTAGCCCCTCCCTTCTGAGCATGCTCAGTGGGTGTTGTGGTTTTCGTTGGCTTGCACCTCAGTTTCGGTGAGCAGCAGCGTGCTCCGATGTTATTGTTGTGAGGTGGAATGAGTTTTATTGTGGATTCTCCATGGAGAGCGCAGAGATTAACCCCGCGTGCATGTTTCCAGTTAGCTGCTTTGCAGTGCTGCGCAGCAGTGTTGTGTGATCACTGACACAGAGCAAACGCCAGCTCTGATTTTCATGGTGTTTACTTGAGGGGAAGATTGAGCCGGCCTGTTCAAGCCGATCATCAAAAATGTCTTAACCAAGATGTTGCGTGTGCGCGCGCGTACGTGCTCATGTGCATGCTATCCTAAATAAGCACTTGAGCAGTAGTTGTACACCGTTTCCACTCACTAAAGGAGAGCGAATTATGTAGGTAATTAACTATTGCTGTGCCATGGAGAGAACTGGGTTGCTGAGCATGGACTCACTCCTTACACTGTATCCTAAGCAGTGTGCTCCATGCAGTGCTTTTGTAATCATCAAAAAATATTTTACCCACAAAAAAATCTCCTGTCATTGTATCATTTAAATTTCATTGAGCAATTTTTTGGTTACACGTTTATATTTTTTAAACCCCCATTTTGTAGTTCTTACTGGGACTGAGTTCGGGTGACACCTGTGAGGCCTGACTCCCTCTGATACTTACATCCTCTTTTTTTTTTTTTTTTTACCCTCTCCTTTTCATGAAAATGTACATGTATCCCACTCTGCGCTCAGGGTCTACTTGAGCCTGGCATAGACACCCTGTGGTTCATTCCCCTGTCAGGTTTCTGTGCTGAATAATAAACTGAAGTGACTGATGCAGTGTGTGTGTGTGTGTGTGTGTGTGTGTGTGTGTGTGTGCGCCTGAGTTGTGCATGTGAAGGACACTGACATGCAGAGGTATAAAGACACCTTTGTGTTAGTGCTACAGCGATGTGCTGAAATGTCACCTTGCAGCGGTCTCGCCGTTCTGCAGGTGTGTGTTCACCTGTTCCTGTGGAACCTGCCTCGCAGGTTGTTTTTGTTTGTGTCTCCAGTGTGTATGTTGTGTTACGAGCACAGGAGAGGCGTGAACCATAGGCAGCGTGTGTTTTTTGGGTAAAGAAGCACATAATCCATATCGCTGTGAACACCTGCATGTTTTAACTTCAGCATGAAAATGACAGCGAAATGACTGAGTGTCTGAGAAGTCTGCTGTTATTTCCACACTGCTTCATTGTGAAAAATGGGAAGTGTGCCTGTCTTCAGCAGGGAATGTCAGAAAACTGAAATGGACTCCACCTTGCTATTACATGCAATGTTCGTTGTATGTTTGGATTCAGCAAGATTTCAACTCCAAATACAGTGGTCCAGCTAAAACATTTCCAATTTACTTATTTTGATCTGCAATATTTTTTTCAGCAAGAAACCTCACTGTGTTCAATGTGATTTTAACATTAACTAAAAAGATTGCTGACTTTGGAACCTTTGAAAACCAGTGCTTCTTTTCAGATAATTTATACATCACCATGAGCAAGTGAAACTTGATGGTTTGTAAGGAGTGCAGGCCTAAAATTCATATGTGTCACAGGGCCTTCACTTTCGATGGCACTCTGACTGTTTATCCATTTCTCCTGTCACGTGAATGACCCGTTTCATGTAGATTCCGAAAAGTAGTATTTAAACTTTTACTAATAATGAAATTTGACGCGGATACACATTTCGAAATATGTAAGTCAGTTATGAATGTTATGAACAAGTTTGTTCCCACACACTAACTGGATATAAGAAATTGTGACCTTTGAGAAGCATGCGGGGAGTAGTATTGTTAGATATGAGAGGGACGGGGGGTAGTTCTGCTCGGGGTACCCTCTCTCCAGTCTGACGCAGGCTGCCTTTATAGGCCTGTTTCCTGCCAAGTAGCTCCACGGGGTTGGAGGGAGGGAAGGAGGTGTGTCTCATCGGGATTGTGGGGGGGTGTGTCTCATCGGACTGAACGATGTGAATGCACATTGCTTTCTCTCTTGCCAGTGGTTTCTGTTCTCATGTCGTTTTCTTGCTGTGTGTTTCAGATAACGTCCAGCCCAGGCATCCCTCTGCACCGGTGAGAGAGCGCACACACGTACGTGTGTGTGTGTGAGAGAGAGAGAGAGTGTGAGTTAATGTGTGTGTTTTACAGAGATGGTGTGTGTGAGTGTATGTGAGAGTGAAGAGTCAGAGAGAGTTCCTGTGTGAGGGAGTTGGTGAGAGTGCCTGTGTGTGTGTGTGTGTGTGTGTGTGTGTGTGTGTGCGCGCACGAGGGAGAGCGAGAGAGAAAGGGGGGTTACCGGCAGTGCTGTAGCAGCACAGAATGGTTTGTGAGTTACACAGGGATGCAGGCCGTGCTGTACTGCCGCAGTAAGGCCTGGACAGGCGGAGCTCCGTGGGAACATGCAAACGGGCTATGCAAAGCAGAGAGAGAGAGCGAGAGAGAGAGAGAGGCTGGGCTCTAGAGGGAAGGAGTGTGGGCCTCACACTCTCCCCAGACTGGCAGCCTTGCTGTAGCAGCACGTAAATATTGGAGTTAGACCACTGTTGATGCCTCCAGTATTGATCGTGCTGCTGAAGGAAAGCTGGCCGTTCCATCCAACAGCTGTCACTCTTCCAGTCAGACGCCCTTGTGTCACGTCGCAGCGAATTGGGGGGTGGGGTGTGTGTTCATGAACCCAGGTAAAGGAGGCAAGGTGTAGCATATGCTTTATTGTTGTTGGTGGGACATGCATTTTGTTTTTCTTTCCTAATATGTGAAACAACTGTGTGTGTGTTGTTTCAGACATTGTAGCCATATTCAGATATTTAATATTTGTGCTGCTTCACATGTTTAGATTTGCCTTGCTCTTGCACTATCCAAAAATGAAAATAAAGAATACATGGGTTTTGACATTGGCTTTGATGTGTTTTTTAATCAATAAATGAAAAATAACATGAATGGGTAACCATGTTGATTAGTGGTTTTGCTGTTTAGGATGCGTGTTTGTTTATGAAAGAATTAATGCTCAAGTGACGCAGCTTGTCACAGAATGACAGTACGGTCCTAGTCTCCTAAACCGCTTAAAAACCAGTAGTATGATTTTTTTTTTTTTTAATCAATGACCAAATGCACGGAATTATATGAAGGAGTGTTTTTTTTCTGTCTGCAGCCACTTCAATTTAGGTGCACAAGTCGCGCGTTTATTTTGAAGTTAAATTCAAATGAAGACTTTTTTGCAAATGCTATATAGAGCGATCTGCTCTTAAGAAAAACCCTTAGTTACTTAAAAGAACGCTATCCCTTGCTCCGAACCGTATGTCGCACAAATCCCCCAAATTAAGATGGTTAACTATTCAGAGCAGTGAAGTTCCGACATGAAACCGCAAGTTAAGTTCTAATCGTACTGGGTGGGTTTGATTAACCAACGGATTTTCTGAGGGTGCGTGTTCCCATATTTAGGCGATGCAGCTGCTTGGCTTACTTGATGAATTATCTTTGCGTTATGAAAGCGCAGTGTTCCCCCCTCGCATCAAATACATTACATTCGGTATTTCAACACCCCGATTGATTGCTATAAATACGCGAAGAGGTCACAGTAAACCGAAGTGCCTGTTACAATTGAATTGCATCAGCTACTGCTGACCGTGAATGACTTTATGTACTCAAGATAACGTCATGTCCGCATTTTAAATCGCATATTGCTGTATTGTCTGACTCGGGAAATAATTTATACTTAGAATGAAGTACTATTTGTGGCGGTTTTTAAATTATTATTAAGACCATAGTTCTTGTTTTTGTGTGTGCGCTAATTATCCACTAACTGCAAAGCATTTGAGTGCTACATGGTTCTGTGAACAGAGCTATTGCTGAAGTCTAAAGATTGACATCTTGTTCATGGATGTTTAACAATTCAAAAGAAAGCCATTAGACAATCCTGTATCGCCACCTTCAGGGAAACAATCGACAGCCCCCGGGCTTTCTAATAGGAAAGCTGGCTTGCGTGTGTGGCAATATTTGAAAACAATGAACTAAGTTTATCGCGTTCGAGTACAGCTGGACTTATCTTTTTCGTTGCGCTTTCCCTGGCTTGATTTGGTGAGTTAAAGTACGGTCCGTTCTGGAGCCATCGTTTGCTATCAGAATTTGGGGACTTTTATTTCTCTCAAATGTGTAGCATTCCACTTTTTCCTCTGAGGACACGGTCCGGGTGCTGACGAGCCGGAATCCTTCCCTGAGCAGCGTGTCCACCAGCAAGCCCAGGACGTTAGTGCTGTTCAGCAGTTTCCGGTCATCCGGATGTATAGTCACATACCTGCAAGAGAACTTCTGTCATTTTAAGTTTTGATATTTCACATGTCTGTATAATTCAACGTTATCTATTGTACGACATTAAGGATTGCTGAGGTAAGATTAATTAAACGTCATCACAATGAGTTAATTTTCCCACTGTCCCTCGTAGACCAGACTCCAGCTGAATGCCCTGACTGCCTTGGCCACTCGGTCTGGGATCAGTCGTCTGACCTCATGAATCGACACTTACTGCCACAGACAGCGTTTACAATGCTGCCTAAACGGTAGGTGAACGCACAACGATTAAACAACATTTAGTTGTTGGCAAAATGCAAAAATACTTTATAGGCTATTTCTCGGCTAAAATTTGTTTTGAATGCCAATAATCGTGCGGATGTGTCAATCAATAGACGCACTACAACATGTATGACCAGTGAATAGAGGGGATTGCTAATGTTTGCATCATTCCATTGTGTCACCCTCACCTTGCAGCGAACTCGTCCCCGGCGGAGTAGTCGGTACCACACTGAAAGACCAGATCGTGGTGAGAAGGCCGCTGCAGCGGTACTGGTGCCATGGGTTTCTGGGGCTGGTAGGCGTGATTCCAATTTATCGCCGGCTGCTCGGCGAACACGGATATTCTGGAGGCCAACGCCTCCAGCGTGGTGCTCTGCGAGCAGAATACTCTGAAGAAACCATGCGTTTCCTGGATGGAGAAGCGCAGCTCTAACATTTCTAACCTGGGACGGCAGCTGTCCCTGGCCAGAAACTCCGTCAGCGCCTGCACTTCATAGAATTCTGCCTCGCGCCTTAGTCCCTCAAAGTCGAGGAAATTTGGTGGCAGTGAGACGTGAAAATTCCTTATATAGTCCAATATGTACTTAAATAAGCTCCCATCTCTGTCCACGAAAACCTGTCCACTTGTTACAATAAATTCGGGGTCACTGCCGTCCAGCATACGCGCAAGCCTAGATTCAGGAAGCCTTCGCAGCGATGACATGGTAGTGGTGAATTTCTGTCCTCCTACATTAATTGTTATAATATCCTGGCTACTCATTTTCTTCTGTCTGTAAGAAGCGTTGAAGGCACCTGGGCTGCCGTGAGTCTGTGTCGTTGGTTGAATTTCTCCTGGCAACATCCAACAGTAAACAAACTTACAATTTGTCTGCTGTTGCTATAGATGTCCTTTACTTTCAACAGTATAATTACAAGTTCCCTGAAGACAAAACTTAATGCTAACTGGTCAGACATTCCATTTTAATATGGGGCAAAATCACTGAAGAACCCGCTATTTTAAAATATGAGAAAACCAATTAAAGCGGTCGTGTTGCGTTTCTCAGACAGAACCACATTGGCTTTGTCATTTTTAATGGAGGATGGTTTAAAGATGGTTTCAAATGTGATGATATTCTACATCCACAGTTCTTGAGGCTGCGTCTGATACAGCTGCGAGTTTAAAATGAACTGATGTTATGTAATGAAGCTTTTTTTTGCGTAATCTGAAAGAAAAACTAGTCAATTTAAGACTATTAAAATTACCAATTTCATCCGATTTTTAACATGGAAAGACTATATTTGCACAGACGTCTTAAATTTCCCTTTGATTAAAAACTCTTTTTTTAGTTGTCAGCCATTTGAAGGCCAACATTCTACACCAATATTTAAACCGAAATTTAAACACGGTTCACTGAAATTGAAGACACTAGCCAGAATATTCTAAATATAGCAAATTATCTTGTAGTGTACGTATTCTAATACACGTAGCAAGAGATGCGAGAGTATTCACAATTTTATTCAAAATGGTGGCATCGCTGCCAAGGTCAGAAAACAAGGTCACTGAAAGATTCACTTTAACCACTGAGAGAGAAGGTGGATTTGAAATTTGGTTAAGCCTTGGAAGGCCGAGTGATTTAGTTATGGAAACAACTCTAAAAAAAGACTTTACCAATGCACACGAACTAAAAATGCTCAATTCCTGTATGGGCCAGGCATTTTATGATAGGAATCATAATGGATAATATAATATATATTTACACAACTATATATATTTCCACAGCGTGTCGCAAATTTGCGTTTTCAGCAGTCAAATTAAATAAAAATATGCAATGCAGCTCTATTGGAAAAGGACCAATACGTAGCAATATTACATGTGTGTGTCATTCACTATATATGTATATGTGAATGACTCATTTTTGACTGTAGATATATTTCATTATACACATCGAGAACATAAATAATATTCATTTCATTTTTTAATTTTCTACTTTTTATCCTTCCAGAAAAAAACCGTCCTAACGTCAAATTCCAAAAACGCTTTAAGATTTCGTTTCATTCGAATTTATATTACATTTTAAAACGAAATGTATACCTGTGATCCACTTAACACAGTTTATCACAGGTTGTCTTAATTTACTAATCAGGAAATAATACTAACGCAGGGATTTTAATGTTATGAAAAATGTAAATATTTGATTACAAAAAAGTGAACGTCTTTTAAATAAATTTTGGTCCTTATTATATTATTAAATATCCAGACACATTAAAGTCAGACACATGCCAATGAATGTATCGCAGCATCTACACGCAAGTATGTACTAAACTGGCCAGCACAGGTTCCACTGAAACTGCACTCGCGAGTTACTGTGTGGTCAGATATTCAGAAATGACCGATCCATATCCTGCTCTTATTCTGGGACAGTTATACAACGGCCGAAGGGGAAACATTGCGTTTCCATTCGAGATTTTGAGGCATAATTGCACGTTTCCTTCAAGATGTAGCTTGGTTTCTAGATTCTTAACGGTTCTGATATGCAATAAGTAAGTTGATCTTTCCCCCGAGCTTCCGCAACTACGTGATCGCGGGATTGGACGGCACAACAGCACGAAACTCGATTCGTACCAGACACCTCGTATCTAGAACTATTAAACGCATAACTTACATGAGACAAGGTACTAGGGGATCACAAGCAACAGAATTGAGGAAAAAGAAATTACTAGAATTGCATATAAAACACTAACTCTACTGCAGACGCCTTAAGGGTTTTGGACGGAGGACTAAAAAGGAAATTAACAGAATAAAATATAGTGTTTGCCACATAATATTGTACATAATACTGAGGCAAATTGTTTGGATGTTGTCACACATCTTTTTAAACTCCTGTTGTGAAATAATATAATTGTCGGAACTCAAATACGCTTGATCATTATTGTCATTTTATGTATAGCCTACATCGAACAAAAAATAGGATTAAGGATTTAAAAGTCTATATGAATATGCGACCCCCCCCCCCCCCCCCCCCCCCCCCCACCCCGTCAGACGAAGCCATCCCACTAAGATTGTTTTGAGTACCGTTGAGTGACGACAAATTTGAGTATATGCACATCAATATACTTGCATTCTAAATGGCTTCGACACGCTGGATTGTGAACAAATCCATCTAGTTCACTTCCATCAGTAATTTGCCTGGCAACAGGCTATATATACTTCCACCGCCCTGCAGTGGGTATTACAGTTTGTCCATTTCAGGCAAGTTGGGTGCAGTGTTCGGAATATCTACCAGGACCACTTAAAAGTGGGAACGCCGAATCAATGGGTTTGACAGGACAAGTCATCTAAACATGAGCCAAATGTGTGCTGCTGCCATGCTCCATCCCATTCTCACACGAACTGCACGATGCAAACACGGGAGTGTGTTTCGCTCTGTGGCGGCATGTAGACTTCTCTGTAGTATAAAAACCCCTACCACTTTTTTTTTCTTTTAGCTGGGATACTGTTAAGCTGTATCATTTTTACAATGAACGTAGCACATCTGTAGTTTAGGAACTGAATAATGCGTGCCAATCTTTACACACACACACACACGTATTATATATACACACATACACACAGACTTATCCATGTGTGCTCTTCTCTCTCTGTATGTGAGCATTCATTAAATTTTCAGCTGACTCTTCGATTTGATGTCATAGCAAAAAGATATGAGGACATATAGACACGGCATTCTGGTAAAACTTGAACTAGATGATCATAGAATGTCTAAGCCACCAAAGCAGAAAATTTTGGATTTGAGAGGAATGGATGGCCGTCAACAAATATGTATTTTATCTAGGGAAAAGGCGAAGAATTAAGTCAGAAACTGACTTTGGAATTTTGAAAGAAAATGTCTCTGACAAGTAACAACATTTATGCGCCACGCATCATACAGCCCCCATCATTCTGTTATATAACATTTACCCTTGAATTGTTATTGTGGAACTCGCATCACCAAGCTGTTCATTTAATAACAGTGTTGGTAACTCCTACAATGTACAGTTTAATGGATCGAGCTAGGGTGAGGACCGCGTTTTTATTTATGGTGTGATAGCTTATCAACCTACGTGAGCACACAGGATCGTGCCTGACGTCACTGCTGACGCTGGACGAAGAAAATAGGACAAGTACGACAGCAAAAAAAAAAAAAAAACTCGACTTAATAAAAACACAAATTAAACAATTTTATTATGCAAATGAGCAAATGTGTTTCTGCGGCAGGAGAAACGCATGTACCTGTACAACACCAGGCTGACATCTAAGTAGAAAAAGCAGTTATTTCCAATTCCGAAGTAAAAATGATAGAAAAAGCCTGTTTGCAATGGTGTGTAAATAAAACGGGACCCGGAGACCAACGCATGACAGGAGGGACGGCACATACGTCGAAAGCAATGCAGCATCACATTCATTTGATCGACATTTAACTTAATCTTTATAGATTTCCAATAGTCCTAGCAACCACTACCGCTGTCCAAAAGTAATTCACGCTGTTTCTGATTTGAGCCTTTACTTTGTAATAACAGTTATGAATCTAATTATTTGCATATCTTTATAGAAGCATGCAAACTGAACTTGATATTTTGCATTAGAAAGTAAATACTGTGGTAAAAAGACTGTACAATTGTATAGTACCATAACTAGTACCATAACTAGTTGCACCGAAACTTTAAATGGCAACCAGAAACATGTTAAAAACATTTTATGAATATACAAGGTTTGCATCAGCGGAATATCTACTCTCCTATCTAAAGCATCTTGTAACAGCAAATTAGATCGGCTGTTGTATTGAGCAGGCTGAGGATACACTTATGGCATACCTCAAACAGAGCCAGACACACACTAGCCACCTCACTCCAGCACAGAGCAGCGTAGTTTGCCAGCTCCCCGGGCGCTGGTATGGAATGACCGACAGCAGTAACATGGGTAGAAACGAGAGACAGGTTGGTCGACTCTGCGAAAAACAGCGCGGACAGTGCGAGGCACACGAAAACGGCGAGCCCCCATAGCACTCGGGAATACCGTGGGCTGAGGGAGCCGGGAGCGCTGTCGTCGTGAGGCGCGGCAAGCTTGTCCACATCTTTAAGTCTCACGGAGTCCCAGTTCTTGACATCAAAGTTTTTCACCAGGGGACCGACATCCATGTCGCTTCGAGATGGCAGCGAGGTCTCCCGGATGACCCTCAGCTTCTCCCTGAACTCCTGCATCTGCTGGAGAAAGCGGAGGGGGTCCGTGGCATCCCTAAAGGATTCGGCGATGCTGAGGGCGCGTCTCTGCTCCTCCAGCGCCGCGCTCAGTTTGTTTATTTCGGGGTCGTATGCCTGCATCACGACCAGTTTCAGAGTCTCGAAATCTGAGAGAATTTCGTTTTTCTTTTGATCCAGCGTAATGATAAGTTTATCGAAATACTCCGTTACCTTTTCGGCGTCTTTGGAGATCGCCTGCAAGGCTTTCTTCTTGCTTGTTTCCAGGGACTCCAGGCAGGAGAGCACATCATCGCTGCGCCAGGTTTCGAAGCCCTTGAAGAGCTCTTCAAAGGCGGCTTTCTCCTGCTCGTAAGCCTCTTCTAAGGCACAGAACTTGTGTCCTTTGTGATCTCCTGTTGTAGCGCAAAAACCACAAATCAGTTTTAAGTCCGTGGCACAGAATATGTTCAGCGGTTGGCAGCTGTGCTGTCTACAAAGTGACATCTTTGGGCAGATTCTTATTTTGTTGTACTTCTCCACGATTCCGCGTAGCGAGTAGTTGACCTGCAGGCTGTGGATGCCGTTATGAGGGGTTTCTTTTCGGCAGGTGGGACATTTGAACGGTGGTCTCCACGAGGGACTTCGGTTTCCATCCAGAATACCTTCTAAACATTTCCTACAAAAACTATGCGAGCAGGGGAGGACTCGCGGGTCTTCAAAAAGGCAACAGCATATTGGGCAGGTGAGGTCTTCCTCTAGAAGCTCCATGGTATTCTGAAAATCCGACAGAACACAATATTTAAGCGTTGACTATAGCAAATTAGGATGAATAAAGATAGTTCTGTGAATCACCCATACTCACGGATTGTCTTCAAAATAAAGGTATAGGTGCTCTCAAATGACGATCACATTATGTCATTCGCAGTAAAATCTTCAATCATGTCCAGTTTCATGAGAAACCAACAGCTACTTCTGTTTACCGTCTAAAAATTCCAATACAATCTGCCGTTAAACGATGGACAAAATCAGAAAAAAGTCAAAAACTCCACGGTAGAAATCATGATCCAAAATCAAAATTCAACATTTCGACCCCTAATCACGGATATTGGCTTGCTACCAATGAAACCGAAACCAATTTTTTTCTTGATCGACCTACTTTTCAAAGTGGCGGGACTAGATGATTCTTTTCGTGAAAACGGCTTGACTTGCAATTAGTTACAAACACAAACACGACATAACCGTTTCTCGTGTCACCTTAAGTCCGCTGTGACAGCGAATATCAAAGTTATCGCGCTCTAAAGTACCACTTCTGTTTTAATCTAACGCGGGAGCCTTTATGTCTATCCCAATATCCGGGATGCCACATTTTGAAGGAAAGCTGAGCGTATTTAAAGACTTAGTAAAACTGATTCGTCCTAATTAATCTGTTCGTAAATCAGCAGAGCCTACACGCAAGCTATTGGGAATGATTGTGACAGATTCTGCAAGCATAAAGCAACATGCAATTGGACCAAAAATCGCACTCACCAGCTGCTGAGACGCACAGAGCAACGCAATCATGGCGCTTGTTGCTGTGCAGACTTCGCCCTTTCCGAGGAAAAACATTAACTAATTCAGTACTGTATGGTATGTACTGAGCGCACGAAACATTAAGGATGTCTCGAAGCACATCGATTTTTCGTCACCATCGAATAAAACAAAACAGCACGATCACATAAATGACTGTCTCTGTCAATTATGAACAGTTTTACACTTTTTAGAAAATGTTCGTGTTTCTTCTGAGTTTGACAAATGCAGAAGGTCCCTACACTGTCGAGAGAGGAGGGGGGTTGTTGCTATGCAAAACATCACTATGTGAAGTACAGTCCACCACTAGATTCTTAGTCACCCAAATTTTGTTCATTGCCGTTTTCTTTCGACCTCATACGTCATTATTGACGTTCATTGATTATATATATATATACATACACTATTGCAATTAGGGAAGAATATCATAACAGAAATCATACATCATATATATAACATAACTATATACATAACAATATCACACAAGGTAGGTGTTTCACAGCAATTCATAACCAGTTATAAAGGAAAGAGCAGTAGCTCTGTGCGTTTGGTTCACCATAGTTTTTCCTTTAAGCAATGCGCTTTCTCAGCATTGCCGTTTACTTCCATCCGCCAGTTATAAGTAGTCTACAAGACATTTACCAGGCTTTGGCTTGTAATGGTCAAAATCGATCACTTGCGCCTTTTAGACAGGAGTATTCTCCGGGGCGAAATGGCTTCTACATGACGTCTCGATGTCTCAGACGTGGACCTGCTCTCCCTTACCCGGTAGCCTCATTGATTACTGCAAACGTGTGGTATCTTATTTCAGTCTGTAATAATAGTCGGGAGTGTTCTGTTACAGACAGCAAACCAGGCTCACTTGGCAACACAAAGTCATAGAGAACGAGGGCATACCTTACTAACTTTATTCATAAACATTAATTGAGAGTGTTTACCCACACAATACTTGGAAATGGAAGTAATTAGGACCATTCAGCGCACTTCAAAGCAAAACAAGTTTTTAGGTCCAGGCGGTTGGTGCACTGTTTACCAACAGTGAGTCATTTGCAAGAAATATTATTTTGACCTTGATTTTTTTTCCTCCCCTTGTTTCCATGCCATTTGGAATGGAGAAACCGCTATCGCACTATGTGATTGGACAATTTGGAAAGGAGTGCGCGCAACTCCCGAAGCCGTCAGTTTCGCTCTCTAGGGGTCGCTGTTATTCTCATACCCCTCCCGGAGATGCAGCGCATAGCTTTTCCTGTCCTGTCCTCTTTGGCATTTGCAGGGCGGTTGTATTTCCGGATAATCGGAAGACGGCGTTGTCAGGGTAGAAATGGCTTCTATATTTTCCTGCTGTCTGGGATGCTGCGGAGACGGCGGCTCTGGACATGTTCCTCTAAAAGAAATGCCCGCAGTCCAGTTAGACACGCATCATATGGGTGAGTGAGGCGGTACATGCGTGTATAGTGAAGAAAGGAGCATTTTCTGAAGTGCCACTTGCTAGCTACCCAGCTAACCTTGGCGGCTAGCTCTAGGTAATTAGCGAGCTCGTTAGCCCTTACTAGCTAACTGAATGCGAGTGGTAAACACCCGGATCAGATACTAGTTTTTTGTCCAGATGATCTGTGGAAAACACAGTTCGAAGTCTTTGGTAATAGTTCATTTAGAGTTGATACTAACGCTGAATCAGTGGCCAATTAAAACAGTTAGCTAGTTAGCAAGCTAATGGCTTTCTACCGAAGACCCACAACGTTTGATTGAAACTAATTGTTAGTTTTACATACCCACCCCGGTGCTGCAGATTGGCTGATTTATAAAATTGGGACCCCAAATAAACTGAATCGTTTGTATGCGTCATACTGAGCTCAGCGTTACCAGATATGTTTGTTCCAAAGGCGTATCAGTTCTCGTCAAAAGATATCAGAGCTCTCTGGCTCAGTAATCTGCCTGGCTATGTCGCCTTAAAAATTTATATAATACAGGGACGATCTAATACCTATGACATTCGCACCAAAAATCACATTTTGTACAGGTCTATTGTAAGCTTGAAGGGAAAGTATTAATGTCGTATTATGTACGACTACCTACGATCTCTGAATTTCCCTAAATTATTCCCTAGCAGCTTACTCTAAAGCTGCCTGCTCGAGCTGATTCAGCGGTGGTAACCCAAAACACGCAAGGATTTCCAAAGCACTGTAAAGTTTTGGGAGGACAACCTAGCGTTGCACCCATTTGTGAAGCTGTATTAGATCTTTCCTTTTTTTCTGACAATGTCTCATGGAGAAAAAAAAGTGCGTGGGGTTAAAATTTCTCTCTATGCTGCAGGTACGGATGTCGTCATCGTGAAAAGTGGACGGAGAATATGTGGCACCGGAGGTTGCCTTGCCAACGCTCCCCTCCACCAGAACAAGAGCTACTTCGAGTTTAAGATCCAGTCAACAGGTGAGCTGTACTTTCCTTTAAAGCAAGCTGCGAATGCGTCGCTGCTAATGTGGAAGGTCGTCTTAAATATACTGCTGTCCAACGCAACATCCCAAACATCAAGTGTTTGCTAACTCAAAGACAATCACAGATGCCTGGTCGGGGTAAGGTTTCATGGCCTAGCTTTACTCACGGCTACAGGGTCGTTTGTTGGTAAGGATAAAGAGGACATCTGTTTGAGTCTGGGAGCAAGAAGTGCCCAGTCCGTCTCGCACCGTGGTGGCCTGCGTGGGAAGCACGCACTCCGTATGTCTGCAAGGGTCCCGTGTTTTTCCAAGGTGGAAATGGGAGTGTTTGCGTCGTTGTCCATGATAAGGATTAATGTATTAGGTGAAATTTGGAAAGTAGTCGGCGAGGCTACCGGTGGAGGTGCGACAGGCCTAGAGCAGGAAGAACACCTACCTGTACAAATTAAATTTTTCGTTAGACCAGTGTATTCCGTGCTTACATCTTCTGTGCTGGTTTTAGATGTTTCTAACTGAAGTCAGTGGGTTACCTGTGCATTATAGTGAAGGGTGTTGTTTTTTTGCCAAAAGCTAATTACTAAAGTGATTGAGATTGGTTTCAACCTTAAAGTCTAGTCGCAAAGTCATTTGTCATTTCTGTTACTGTTAGGGGTGCCAGTTGATACTTCATTTTTGTAAGAAGTACAAAGATCAATAATAGGTTGTCAGGCACATACACAGTTGTTATTATCATATACATACATACTCCATCATCATCATATAGCATATTGCATGTAGCCTGCTTAATAATTCCCTTACTTCCTTTCATATGATTGGCCAGTGAATTCCCGTAATTCCCTAGATCAGACACATACATTATCCATTTCACCCAGAGTAGCCTGCATTTATCTTTCTGCAGTCTCAGGCTGAATGTCAAACTCTTCCAGTATTATTTAAATCACTGCCCATTTGTTGGGGGGTGTCTGTCATGAACTCATTACGGGTGATAGCTTTCTTAATGGCAGCGAAAAACAATATTTGTCTCCATTGGAATGTTATCTTGAATGCTACCAAAACATAATGACATGAAAGCTTATTCAATACCCATACCTCTTATGTTTGTTACTGTTGATCCCACAACCCACCAGAAGGGTTAGACATTGGACAAGATCAAAAAACATGGGCATGATCAGCCATTATGGTTCCACACTGCCTCGAGTGTGAATACTGAGATTTTATTTTAGGGGTCATAACGCAGGTGAGGCTGTTCCAGCAGATGTCACTTCAGGACCTGGAGCTGGTAGAGCTGACCTGTAACAGACGGATCTTGTCTCGCTCATCCTCAGTAATTTTGGTATTTGGTTCCTTTACCCAGCTCTTTTAAATGTAATATGATGAACATGTTTAGAGGACTGAATACATGCATATATGGTCAAAATTACCGTTGCTGCACCGCACAGACATGCAACAGGCTGCGCTGGTGCCCCGCCCTCCCGTCCATCGCTGCCATCAGTGGCTTGTGTATACTGTGACCTCAGGTGTGCTGTATGCAGTGTAATGTAATGTGATGTGCTGTGTCCCGCAGGTGTGTGGGGCATAGGCGTGGCCACCCAGAAGGTGAACCTGAACCAGATCCCCCTGGGACGGGACATCCACAGCCTGGTCCTGAGGCACGACGGCTCTGTGTACCACAACAACGAGGAGAAGAACCGGCTGCCCGCCAACAGCCTGCCGCAGGAGGGAGACATCGTGGTGAGAAGCTGGGACACAACTGGGGGGGGTTGGATGCTCCCACGGGGCAGGGGAGGGAGATGATGATGCAGTTTGAGACTGCTGGATTCCACAAGCACCGAGGCAGTGCTCAGGTCCTGTACAATATGTCAGACAGTGAATCATCATGAGATGAGGCAACACACTCAACTCCAATACTTAACTAAAAGATTACGTACAGGTTCTAGATTGTCACAGATAGTTGTCAACTGAAAGAAATGGTCTGCACACCGTACCTTATAACTTAAATTGTGTTTATTACAGGGACATTTTGGACAAAGGCCTTATTCAGTGTGCTAATGAATGAATGTCAACATGGAGGTCCACATGCAGGTGGCTATAGCTAGAAAATGAAGAGCGAATGGTGCAACAAGTGGGGAATACTTGAGGGACATGTGGGGGCATTTCCATGACTCTAACATAATAATGCACTTGCTTTGCTTAGACCAAAACGTCCGTGCAATAAACACAATTTAAGTTGTAAGTTACCATGTGTATGTCATTTCTGTTTATAATTACCATATGAGACCATAATCTGCCAAGCACTGCCCTCAAGTTCTGTTCCAAAATGCAGCATTCAGCTGTTAGCGGATTTGTTTTAGTCGTGCCTGTGTGTCCTTTCCCTCCCCTCCCCTCCCTTTTCTCCAGGGGCTCACCTATGACCACGTGGAGCTGAACCTGTATTTGAATGGGAAGAATATGCACTGCCCAGCCTCAGGAATTCGTGGAACCGTTTACCCTGTGGTGTATGGTCAGTACTTTGACAGCATACTTTGCTTTTGTATGTAACCAATAAAACACTCCTTTTCACCCCCTAGTTCATGTTCAAGATATGCCCGCTTCTGTGTAAATAAATGTATTGGCAATGGTCAATTACTACCACCAGGGGGCGATACAAGCTTGAAAATAAGGGGTCGGTTAGTTGTGAACGTTCATTATATAATACTCTCAGAGGTGTACCAGACAACCGATTCATTGTTGATGCTTTTCAATAGTGTGAAGGGCTAGAAAATGTGACATTTTTGAGAAGTTTTAAAGTTTTACTGGCAATGTACCACCACATCTGAGACCAGCAACTGCTCAGAAAAGCTAGTAATACACTGCTGTGTGGAGCATCGGATGCTTATTTTCACCAACCTTCTTCCCGCAGTGGATGACAGCGCCATATTGGACTGCCAGTTCAGTGACTTCTACCACACGCCGCCGCAGGGCTTTGAGAAGATCCTGTTTGAGCAGCAGATCTTCTGATGTGCACACCTCTCACCCAGAGCCTGCAGAGTGCCGTGACCCCGCCCCTCTTTGTCCAGTTCGAGTGACCCTCTGTGAGTGCTGTCCTCTCCAGGTGACAGGCAGTCGGCGTGGCTTCCGCTCTTACACTCTCCTCTCATCGCCCCACTTTTAGTTAAGTTTCTCCCCCAGGGGTGCAGGACCCCATGGCCTTCGAGGGCTCAGTGTCTGCTGGCTTTGGCTGTGCCCTGGCACTTCATAGGTTATCTTAAATCACCAACTGGATGACAACTCAGCTCAGCTGGATTCCTGGTATAAACCAGCAGCAGCTTGGATGGTAATTCTGTCAGCATCTGATTTCCACCTGGAAGAGCAGCTGAGGTGGTTCTCTTCGATTAACCATTTAAATCTTGTACCGAAGTACAACAAAATCCCAGCAGACCCTGTGGCCCTACAGGAACATGGCTTCCCCAACCTTGCTTTAATCCAAAGGAAGAGGAATCATTATATGAGCAGGCTTACTCTGACACCCAGCAGCAGCGCTCACATAACAAAGACTGTCTGTATATCTGGGAAGAGAAGCCATCCTGGTAAAATAATAGAAGCTGGTTTCTCCCAGTAAACCTCTGGTCACACATCTGTTGCAGATGTTGGTGCCAGCATTTCCCATCGATGTAGTCCTTTATGGTTATGATGCATTACTGGGCAATGATATGTGTATTCTGGAGGTGCTGAGTTCTGGCAGGTTAATGTTTTGTTGTGGGTTATTTAATGTATATGTTTGAGCTGGATTTATTAATTATATATTTATAATGTATATTGAATTATACTTAACTGACCATTGAAATTAATTTACATTTTGTTTCTGAATTTTGAAACATCACAGATGTCTATTTGGAAAAATAAAGTTAGCTGTAAAGGATGTTAGCTGTAAAGGATGTTAGCTGTAAGCTGTAAAGAAACCATATCATTTTTTTTGTTTGGTTTCATATATTCGGGAACAGGAGAATTTGTGAACACTATTGAACAAAATGCATACCCTCTGATTCAATGTTAACACCTGTCTTATATGTTACTCTTGAAAGTGTTATGTTTGCACTGATGAAATGTTTGTTGAGTATCAAAAACTGATTCTTGTATCGATTCATCACTACAATAAAGGAAAATCATTTGCCTCTGGAATGACCCGGAGCAAATCTTGAGTCCTGACTGAGAGTGACTTTGAGACACCTACAGGTGTAAGACCATTTAATGATGTCCATACAGAACCTTTTGATATTTTATTACCTGGTTCACAAAAGCTATAAAAAGCTATAAAGATATTTCATCTGCTGACAACCAGCAGCTGTATCTAAAGTCTGTTTTGCTGTCTGATCGTCTGATTGGTTAATACCAGAGTGTGATCCTTGTACTGTGACTTCATCATACAATTACTATGCCATTGGTCAAGATCAGTGCAAAACATACTGGAGGCAGGTCACAAGGACACACGAGTCAGGGGTGCAAAGTAGCAGTCAGTTTAACCCTGTCTTCGGTCAGGCGCTGAAACACTCCTAAATGCGGTGAGCCATGCGTGAAAACCATCAATACCCTGTAGGTGTGTTACCGTAAGGTGCATGATCTTCATTTATTGTGCTCACATGCATAGTCTCTTCTGTACCCCCTCAGCCTGAAGTTACTGAAAAACATATCCAGGTGATATCAGGTAATAAGTTTTCACCCAAACAGGCTGGTTACCAAGAGATCAAGTTAGTTTCTGTGATAAGCTAAGTAAGCTAAATAAGTAGCTATGCATATTTAGTGTTTAAAGCATTATTCACAAACTAATGATGTTCCCCATCTAGAAAACTCTGTGGCCAAATCATGCCAAATGAAGGGAAAGTTTAGCTAAAAAAATGCTCAGCCACTCACTGGACACTATACTATACTGTACTGGACACTATAAGCCATAAACTTGGGTTATGAATATGACTGACTGTCCACTAGAAAACAAATCAGAAAAATTCCAAACAGACAGCTGAATAAACAGGCTATCATAAAGGGAATATCTAACAGTGTTTTCACATAGCTGCAGTAACAGATGAACCCTTTATTTGCACACTGTAGGCCAGACAAATTCTGAAACTAATGTGAAAACCCACTCTCAGGAATGCAACTCCTAGGAATTCCACTGCTACCCCTCAACCAAGAAGGTGAGCTCCAGGCAGAGGCTACCTGTAAGAACTGATCTAGGACCAGTTCTACTGTTTGGCCTATAATGGTAAAGATTAGGATTGTGGCCGGGGAATCCAGTTCTTGATCAGCCCATATGGGCAGTTTCTACCTTGAGCCAGTCTGGGTAGGAAGTAATCCACATTAAGGAAAAACCTCATGCTGTCTGAGCAGAAAAATCAATTAACAATAAAGCAATTTGCTGATCCAATTACTCAAAGCAGCTGCTTATATTAATATACATACGACAAACTGCACATTCTATTAATTTTATCAATGTACAGAATTGATAGCATCAGTGCAATATCATTTATACAGACAAAGATTAACTGTGTGCTGAGGTTGCATTTCTCGACATGCATCTCCTCTGAAGTACTGCTATGTAATGTGCTCAATGGTACTTTTTCAGCAATCCGGTTAGGGCAGCTTCACTACCATGACAACTTTCAAGTGGTCACTTAGGATTCTAAATGAAAAGGAAGCACAAATGACCATGCATAGCTATGTAGCCTCATTTCCCTATCCAAATGGCCATAACAGACCTAAATAATTTATCTGCTATTTGGATGATTGTGATGACCATTAGAACATGATGACTGTTTATCTAGACTCCAGACTGTTTTCTGCAATGTATGAAGTGTGTCTTTGTGGTACAACATACTAGCAGCCACAAGGCCACAGTGTAACCGCAGCTCACATTCACCTCAGTAAGAAATTCATAATGGCGAAAGAGAAATGGAGAAAAGAATTCTCCACGGCTGAGTGTCTGGCCACAAAGTCCCCTGCTGTGGATTTCAGATTTCCCTCCTTCAGTTAGTGTTTTTACTGGGAACTGAGCCGGACTCTGAGGAAGAAAAAGAAGAGAATGCTTTGTATACATTGGGCAGTCATTTCTCACACCTTATTTCACACCTAGATGGGGTATTGGGGGGAAGGCTAGCAGTCGAGCGCCATATGTGGAAACGGCCACCGAGAAAGACATCACCTGAGCTGTCAGCAACAACAAAACACATTACTGTCATTTAGCAAATGCTCTCATCCAGAGTGACTTACATGAGCTGCAGCTTTTACATGTTATCCATTTATACAGGTGGATATTTACTGAGGCAACTCTGGGTTGGGTACTTTTTCTGGGGTGCTGCAGCAGTGCCCCAGTGGGGAACTGGGCCAGCAACCTTATGTTTACAAGCCCTGCTCCTTACCACTGTGCTACACTGCCACCCACCTCCCACACGCAGCTAACACAAGTGTCAGGAAAATGCAGATAACCGGATAACTGGCTAAGGCATGTCAGAGATATTCTGACACATTTTAATAACAGTTACATTATCTGTACTGCACTAGGTACTCTAATCGCTGATATTACAGACTCTCTGTTATATCTGACTTTAGTTACTGCTACTTCCTTATTGTTACTCAATGACTAGAATCCCAGCTACATAGTTAACAGTGAAGAATAATTATCCATCAGGCTTAGCTGTCTAGTTTGTAACCAATCAACATATCTATATTGAAAATTGTCAAAAAAGCAAGGAGTCATAAAGATTGTGTGATAATGAAAGTTGTACTGTTTCCACTGTAACTCAGTTACTACTTTAGAACAGTGGTAATTTTTACAGGCCTACTGTATGTTCCAATCTAAAAGCATGGTGTGTTTACGTTTTCTCTTTTGTCTACAACCACAATCGTGCCAGGTATCTAAAAATGTCAATCAAAACATACTATTACTACATAGTAATACATAGTATTACATTATGTGATCCTTTTTAAGGATGCAGAACAATGCCTTGTATGAGTTCATTTTGTATCGTTTTCTCTGGTACTGTTCACAGCAAGTGATCAGAGATCACTCACAATCTGAGCCAGTCTCGCTGCCTGCGGTTTACATTTGCGTGTGATGTCCTTCAACGTCGATGCTAGTCACATGTCAGAGTTGGTGCCCCAGCGTTATCTCTCACTAGGATAACAGGGCTCTTCCATCGATGAGTTCAGCGAGCCAAAGGAACGAGCTGTGACGTGAGGAGAACTGACCCCTTATCAGGAGAAGCCGATCCAAACAAGTCTACGCTAAACACAATCTTTGCGGTCACCTTCCACAGAGCTTTTCAAACAACGTAATAGTGAAGGATGATCAACGTATGCAGCGTGTGTACTTTTTCATAACGCACTTTTCCGCTGACTGTGAGTGTCTGTAATCTATGGAGCTAGATGACAGGACATTTAACTGTGAAAAATTTCACAACATATACATTACCAAGAGATCATCAGATTATATTTTTTATCAGTGTAAAAGAAAAGCGTTTAATGAGTAGCCAGCCAGCCCATAAAAATAAATGTAAACATTACGTTGTCACTTTAAACCATGTGTTTACATGTTTCCACATCATGATACATACAAGCGACGATGACTTGCAGCATATTACACCCTTCATAGTCTAGGAAGGTACACCACATCACTGTTCACTTACAAATGTGTCGCAGGCTTTCAGTTCCAGTTGCGAGGCCCTAGATGAAATATGAACACATGCGAAAATTATGCGCAGATTCACTGGTCATGATAATGCGTGGATCAGCTAAAGTAAATGGGACGTGCTATCCTCATGACTTCGAGATCAGCACATCTGCGCAAAACTACGCGCATTCTCTCCAATCTCTGCTTTGAAAAAGCCAGGACAACCTCTTAGACATGCGCAGTCTGAGGACGTACAACGTAAAATGACGCACATCAACACTAGTCTCACTGCAAATAACTTCAAACTAAAGCAAAGCAAGCAAAATAGCCAATACATTAATGTCAGTCGGCTAAATGTTGAACATACGCATATATTCCTACTCATATTTCAGTCGGTCTTTTCTTTTTCATACTACATGGGAGAATGTTTGATGTTAGCTTGAGTTGCTGAACGGGGCTCCGCCTTCTTTTCGCTCTTGTCCCGACGCGTCGCGTTGCGTCTGGCCGCCCCCTCTCGGCTCAACAGCGGACTGCTCTTCTCTTTCACTGGAGCTCCGATCGCCGGACGACACTCAGCTAAGCACACAGCCATGGCAGAAAACGCCGGCTTGGAGAACCACCGCATTAAGAGCTTTAAAAACAAGGGACGCGATGTCGAGGTAAGCAGAGATCGTAGTACCCTGGCGTCGTGGTTAACCGGCTAGAGCCGGTCGCCCGGCGTATATGTAGGTTTGAGGAGCAAGCAGTGGACGCTTGTGTCCCGGCCTTTTGTGACAAGCTTGGGTGGTATTGCTGGATGCTCTTGGATACGAGAAAGGCTGGTTCCAGAAAACCCTCCACCCTTCAAACCAGCTCGGAGTGTAAAAAGCTCGCTGGCTACCATCAGCATCATGTGGATCGGGCGCGGCCTAAAGAAGGCCCTTATCTTCCATCAAGCCGCGTTGTAAAATCCAGCTAGCTAAGGTTAGGTGTAACTTAGCAAGTTAGCTTAGCAGCGTAGTTAACCGACTGGTGGCTAAACCCCCAGATTGCACATTTGAGAGCGTCACGCCTGGTTTCCCCCCTTACCCAAAAGAAGGCCCAGCTAACCAGCTGTTGTATATCTGAAGTGGAACGCGTATGCAGAGAGATTGAGTTTGTGGGCTATGGCCATCAAAACAGGTTAGCTAACGATCAAGCTAGCTTGATAGCAAGTTCCTATAAACGGGGGCACCAATTTTGTCGTCGTCGGTGATCAGTGGTCTTAAAATAAATACACACATGGATATGGTTAGTCACTGAGTACTGTTTGTTAGCCAGTGTGTTATTGCTGATAGTCTGAATATTTTGAACGCAGCGTACAGCCTAGATTGCATAAGTTTAAACAGCTGCTAGCATGCTGAGCAGTTTGGCGTGGTTTGGTAACATTAGCCAGCTAGTCTGTTAGACAAGGCTAAGACAGTCCTGCGGCTGCTCTCTCCTTTCGGCGTGTCATTTCAACATTAGCCGGTTAGCTACCGTGCTGTCCCTAGGTATGCGATATCTTAATTAAAATGTGTCGTCTGATTCTTTACTTACACATCACCTAGAGGTAGCTACCTTACTTCGGTATGTAAAGCATGCTGATACAACGCGACAGTTTAATATCGTGGAAGCTAGCTAGCTAATACCGCATTCATTTTTTAATCTAATGCCGGCATATTGCGCGAAGGGGAAAATGGCCAACGCTGTTGTGTTTCAGAGGAAATCCCCGATGAAACTTTACATTTAGAACTCGTTTTAAATGAGAATTTCTCCAAACATGACATTTTACGAATTGTGACTTTCCCCCGTTTCGTGTTTAATTTTATGAGATGTTATCACAGCGAATCGGTTCAGTAGAATCAAAAACCTGCTTCAGTCACCATAGCAGCTGTCCACGACTGGGGTTGGCCTTCTGTGATTACGAAATTTACTCTCCATTGTCAGCACAGAAGGAGCTAGCCTGTGTTACTGGATCCTTTTAGGTTCTTAGTAGTCAATCTAATATGGGAGAATACTGTAAACAACTCTTTGATATGGTAGCTTGTCAGCCTAATGTGATAGGGCTACGTGCAGACAATGTACCGTTGAAGTGTTTTCAGAAGCGTTAGTTCATAGAAACTTGCCATTAATGGGGGTACCCATATGTCAATATTACGCCGTGTTTGATTGGTCAGCTTTCCTGTCCCTTACCATACCAACTTGCTTCATTCTGTAAGTGCATCTAAGCGCACTTGCGATCTTCGTTCAAGTGACCCAGTTGAGGTTGTGTGTGCCTGTAATCCAAACGTGCCGTCCCCTCTGCAGGCACGCACACATGGATTTGGCCCCTGCCAGTGTCCATCGGCTCATTTCTTTCTTCAGCCAGCTTAAAAATCAGAGTTGTGCTCTGACAGCACAACAAAGATCAGACGGTCCAGCAGCTAACACTTGAGGGTCCGGACGTGAATAACCGTGAGACCTATGGCTCTGTGGCCCAGCAGAGTGCGGCAGCGGTGCTGTCCTTACTGTCCCCATCTCCTCCCTCAGATCCCTGCATCAGTGGCCTTGCACAGTGGCTACAGCTCACAAGCACATCCCTCAGGCCAAGGCTGTCATTTACCTGCCTTGTGTCATCTGCAGCAGCACAGTCATTGAAGACAGTCTTATCCTTTCTTTGTTCTGTGTTTCTGAGATTTTCAGTGTGGCTGAAAAAAAACGGATTGCTTTTCCAAGGCTCACAGTACCAGGTCCTGAGAACATACATGGCGTGGTGTGGACACACAAACTGATCCCAGATCTGCATTTGGTCTGCTGTGACATTCTTTGTATTTAGCGCAGTTAGACTGGGTCAGAACAGCGCTTGGCGCAGTGAGGATCAGATCAGGGGATTGGTGTATTAGATTGAAGCCGGTGTCGTGAGCGGGTTTGCGGCTGCACGTAACATCCTGCTCAAACGCGCAGCTCCGCTGCTCGAGGAAGCCGTGATGGAATTACCACATCGGGCTGCGGCGGATTGGCGTGTGAGAGCTCTGTCGTGGTCACGCACCTTTCTGCAGCTGTTCACTGTCCCAAAAGTCAACAGTGCCTTTTACAGGTGTTGCTTTGCTGCAACCCGTGAGCCCGTGTGAGTGTCTTAGGGCATGACTTCCTCACAGCAGGCAGAAAAGTCTGAGAAGTATAATTTCGCAAAAATATAAAATGTCGGAGGAATTTCTGCCCACTGCGAAGAATTGTATGTAAGAATGTAAGATCTGGATGTAATTTTAATGTAATAATTACCAGACCAGGTAGTGTCCAGAAAATTCTAGACATTGTCTCGAGCAGTTTCTCAGTCACTTAGGTGACCACGTCATTTGTCTTCAGCTGACACCTCTTTTGATGACGGCTTAAGAGCTAGAGTTATTTTGATCCCTCCGCGTAGCACACTGAACCAAGACACACCGTTTAAGTCTTCACAGAACTGTTAATGGATCCGGCTGGGATAAGAGTCTGGGGGATGGCACACTTCTAGAATATTCTGAGGAGCTGAAAAAGTTATGCTTTTCATGGTGATGTCATGCTCTTGGAAATGTAATGGTGACTGTCTGCTGAGCATCTTGAGTCTCTGAGTTGTCCCGTTTGTTGTCTGTGGAAATGGCTTGCGGTTTTAGACATTCCTCGTACCACCTCTCCATTGGAGCAGTAGCAGGGTGAGATGGCTTAGGAAATTGAAGCGGTTTATTCAGAGGAAAAAAAACGTTTTGTAGGTCACAGATCTGTGCCATCTTTGAGAAATGTGTTCGTTTGTTAACATGGCTCCTCTCTAAGCCCTTTGTTCCATTTTAATGATTTTATGTAACAATTAATAAACCATACAGAGAGTCGCTAAGTGTGCAGAAGTTTTTGGATGCCTGTCAGAGCAGGGCTGTCCCTCTCGTTTGTGCTGCTTTTAGAAAGCTTTGTGCAGCTGGGGATGTCAGACTGGCAGACAAGCGATGGATTTTTGTGTCTTTCCATGAGTTTCTCGTGTTGGGCTTTCTCCACCTCACTTTACCCAGTATGATCACTGGCCCTGTGTCAGCTAGTGTACCCACTATCCCACGCTTGGTGAGTGGGCGTCCCATACCCCACGCCCAGCGGACCCTCATGGTTTCTGCAGTTCATTAGCAGCATGGGAGATAATGCCCTCACATTACACACACACAGTGCTCAAACACACCCACACACCCCCGCACACTCACCGGCACACACGCAGCATCCTCCAGCTCCGCGCTGTGCCAGAGGTTTGGGGTGTCTGCACCTCCCTGTTCTCACCGCAGAGGCGTTTCTGCGGAAGAAGCTCCTGCACACAGCGGCAGTCATGTGAAATCGGCGTCGCTCAGGGGAGATGCGTCTGCCCATCCTCTACAGCCAATACAGTCGTGTCCCTGCAGCTGCCCTGCGTAAATGCTATTCAACACTGTTTTTGAAACAGGCTACAGGTCCTCTGTGTCCTGTTTGCTGGCCCCGCCCCTTCCTGCTGTCACTCGGGGGCATCATCCAGAGGAAATGACCAGCTGAAGCGTGTGACTGAGTGCCGGCTGGGGGATATCCTCTCCCGCCCTGTGGGCCTCGCCAAAGCACAGCAGTCCTAGCAGGGGGCAGAGCTGCACCGCTCTGATTACATACAGCCCTGTTTGGAGCTGGAACCTGAGCCAGGATGCTCTGCCATCAGGTCCAGTCTCATCCGCCCGTGAGAGCACCCCGGTGTGCCAGTGGTGGGAAGGGCAGTCTTTGAGCAATGGCAGTGTCAGTGTGACAGCCAGCAGTCACGGTCCCTGGAAAGGCTGAACCTGTTAGCGGTCAGATTGGTAATAGGCAATACAATATACAATATATGCAGCACAGTGATGGGGTGCTTAGAAATGTAGCGGACTGCTCCGAACCTTATCTGTTGATAATGTGTATATCTTTGTTAAATACTGAATGGAGTATTTGTCTGGTACTGTAGCATCCAGTCAGAGCTGAGTGCTGTTTCTGCAGCTGTGGCTGCAGAGAATAGAGCAGTGTCACCTTGATGGATGAAAGAAAGACAGTTCTCATTCTCTCTCTCTCTCTTTCAGACTATGAGAAGACATCGGAATGAAGTGACTGTAGAGCTGAGAAAGGTAAGAGGGCCAGCTGTGCTGGACAGAATAACAGGTGCATTTCACATCTGGGGTCAGGGCCGCGCGCCGCCCCTCCTGGTCTGGGGTCAGGGCTGTGTGCCGCCCTGCCTGATCTGGGGTCAGGGCCGTGCGCCGCCCCGCTTGATCTGGGCTCAAGGCTATTAGGTAATTGGCTGATACTTCTTGCATCTGAGTGATAGTACTGTGTCTCCTGCCTGTGTGTGGTACAGCTGGCTGTGTGTGTCATTTGTGTGGGTGCGGCCAGCCCCCACCTCCCCATATGCTGGGCTGCAGAGCGCATGAAGGCTCTTGCCCTGCAGTCCAGCACATTGCAGGTTCCAATCTGCTCTGTGACGTTAGCCCAGCGTGACCGGGAGCCCGCAGTGGCAGAGCATAATTAGCTCAATGTCTTTGGGTTTGTGTGGGCTTGGAGTGGGTTTCATAGGCCCGGTTCCCCCTGTTGCACCAGTCAGTACCACTGTGGCTCCCACAAGTTCTTCAGGTAATGCTGGTGGGTATGCCTGTCTTCCATGTGGCAGCATGTGAGTGCATCAGGACTGCATTCACTGTGCTAGACGGTGGACATCTGCACCACGCTGATGAAAGTAGTCCCAGTCTGGCCCAAATTAGGTTCTGCTACATTATCCCTGGCAATGCACTACCCCATAATCCTCCACCCTGAGAGGGCTAATTGTGATCTCTCATTGGTAAATTGAAGGGCCAGCAGGTTCCATCCTACTCTGGTTCTCTGTAGAGCTCTCGTGTGATCGTTTCCTATGCCTGTGACCCAAAGCTGGACATCTACTGTCAGCCTCCCCTTCCCTCAAAACCGCCTGAAAGGAGGTTTGAAACTGAGAAGATTTCAGTCATCAGACTTTCCATTGGTCCTCTCACTGTGAGGAGATTCAGCCTGAATGTGTGTAATTATTCCTCCTGTTTTGAAAGCTGAGATGTGTTACTGATTTGTCTCCCCGCTCCCATGCGCTGGGCGGGTCCTGGGGTTCTTCCTCTTTCAGGAAGGCTTGGAGGGAGGAGGGGCTTGGCAGTGTACCAGCCTTCAGGGTGTGGTCTGGCCTCATAAACTGAGGCCTCATGTTGATGATGTCACGCTGATGATGTCCAAATGGGTACAAAACATTGGAAAAGAGGAGGAACAGGGAGCTTGAAATCAGCTGGTAGGGTTAGCCAGCCACGGCCTGCCCAGTCCTGAATACAGGCTTTTACCTGGGCCTGGTCTAGACCGGACCACCCAGTGCTAAATACAGCCTTTTACGCATGCCTGGACTACCCAGTCCTGAATACCTGAATATAGGCTTTTACCCACACACATTCTCTTAAACACACACACACACACGCACGCTCCTACACATGTACACACTCCCACACGCATGTATACACTTACACACATGCTGACGCATACGCTCACACACACGGGGCGGCAGTGCAGCATAGTGGGAAGGAGCTGGACTCATAACCAAAAGGTTGCTGGTTTGATTCCCCTGGAGGGCAATTCCTGCTGTACCCCTGGGCAAGGTTCTTAACCCACAATTGCCTCAGTAAATATCCAGCTGTATAAATGGATAACATGTAAAATCGTAACCTATGAAAGATGTTTTGGATAAGCATGTCTACTAAATGACAGTAATATTACATAGTGTAATGCCTACACACTCACAAACACATTGACCCCACAGTCTGTTTTGCCCAGTGTGTTGCCAGCCTGCCTGGGCCCAGATTGCCCTGGTCCCCAGGGTTCCTCCCCCAGCCCCCTGAGGCTTGTCCCTGAACCCTCCCCAGGCTGAAATTAGAAAGGCCAAACCTTGCTTGACCCCCCACCCCCCTCAGAGGACTACATTCCACAGTGCCATGGTGGGCCAGAAGGAGAGCCAGAGACAGTTCTGCCTCTTTCGGCCACTTCATCAGACGTTCTGCCAGTTAAGGCCACTCCGTGAGAGGTCCTGCTGCTTTGTGGACTCTCCATCAAAGGTCCTGCTTATTTCAGGCATCTCCATCGCGCCCTCAGTCTGAGCGTTGCAAGATGCCAAAAGTGCACCTCCACATTCACACAGACCCACCGTTCAACAAATCACAGAAAATACTGTTTAGCCTGCATCAGCATCCATCATGGCTAACGTGTTAATCCAATGTATATGCCTATGCAGCTGCATTTATCATGTGTATGAAACCCGCTGAACCCGCCTGTCCTCTCCTCCGTGTGAGTTTGGATACACCTTCTGAATACTCTGCGCTGTATTAACTAAGATATTCAGATAGCATTCAGACAGCACATTGCATCGGCAGTTCAAACCATGGAAATCTAATCAGATTTTTTAGAACTGATTTAACAAAATGGTTAGAATAATTGTTGCAGCCCGAATTACAAGTAAGTTACCCTTGATTTTTAAAAGTAAAAACATTGAGATTCAAGGGTAGGAGGTGTTTTAGGGTTCTCTGTTTGTAGTACAGTAGCCTTCAGTCATGGATATGCCACACACACACACACAAATCGGATAGATTCATGGAAAGGGTGTGGTTTGTTGTAGGCGTATACAAGCTGTTGTGTGCATACAGTCAACAGTCAACTCTGGTTTTCCTGTGAGAAAATAAGCCTCAGGGAAAGGCGTTTGGTTGGTCACAACATCCAGTCACACATTTGTCTCGTAAAGCTCAGTGCTGCGGATCAGTTCGCACAACTAGACACAGTGTGCTAGCTCGTTCTTTTTTCAGATACTTTCTGACATTACCCAGAGAAGTGTAGATGGATTTGACGTGGCAGTTATGTCTAGGTGTTCAGTGAGTGTAAACTCCCACTCAGTGTTCAGATAGCAGCCCGGGCTGCCCTTCGCAGTTTGTTATGGACACGCTGGTGTCGGGTGTTTCCTGGTCAGGCCTGGAGCTGCTGGGTTTGGGTGATGTGGGATTTGATGTTTAGTCAGTAGCACAGCTGTGCAGGGCTCATGGCTCAGTTTGACTCCGTCCCGGATGTGGGCCACTCCCCTGCCCTTCCTGCAGGGGGAGCCAGTGAGGTTCAGAGCAGGGTGGGTGCGTGTGCTGGGGGGGGGGGTGCGGAGATGGCCACATGGCCGGCGTCTAACCACCTTACAGCAGCACTCCGGCGGGGTCCAAAGGCCCGCTGCAGAGGATCATGGGAAAAGCAACTGTGTCGCTCCAGTGCGGAAGGGCACAGTCCTCTGGCCCATGCCAGCTTCAGTGGAGATGACTCACCCCTCTTCCCGCGATTGCACACACCCGGGCTTTTTCCTGTTCTACATGAGGGGAACCCCCCCCCCCCCTTTCGCCACAGCGCTTTGCAGAAGCGGGGTCGTTACCCTATGAGCCCAGAGTGTGCTACGTATAAGATAAGATAAGATAACACATGCTCTGTGATGCAGAAAAAGGTGCATGTGAAGCACATGGATTAAACAGCTAAAGGCTAGAAAATCTGTGATCGATGATTGACATCTGTGGGAGGGGTTTGAAGGATTTTATTCAGCTGAAAAAAAGAAGCACATGAAGGCAGACACAGAGGGTCACCTCTGCAGTAATAGGGTGCAAGGTGAGCACAGAGAGGGAGTTAACCCCTTGAGAACTGGGAGCCAGTGACTGTCCAAAGCAGGGGGAGAATCTGCCCAGCAGCGCCCCCTGTCTCCAGCAGCAATTGTATCTGAACAGGCTTCCCCCACCTTGCCTGCTGCCCATGAGTGCTGAAGCGTTATGGTGCTTCCATCCACTGCCCCTGCCTGAGGCTTACCAATTAGCGGATGAGTAATGTCGTGAAGGCCTGAGTAAATCCATGGAGGGAGATTTTGTGGCGTCCGGCTCATTCATCAGGACATTTGAAAGAAGACACGTGTCGCGGTGCTTCACGCTCAGGCCTCTGCTGTGGTGGGGCCTGCAGATCCGGTGGAGGCAGATACCGATGAATACCCCCCAAGAGCAGGACCTCTGGTGTCTGTGTCGTGAATATCCGTGATGGCCAGGCACCGGTGCCTTGAGGCGTTAGTGGTCTGCTTGGTCCTGAGTGTTCCTGGAGCCACGCTGACCCCTCCGGTGGTGAAGGGGCTCTGGTGATTTTTGGAAAGCGCATGTCCCTGCTTTGCCTGGGTTTCTGGAGGAGTGGTGCAGTATCCAGTTCTGACAGAATCCTCCTGTGAGTCATAACGCACATCACTGCAGTGCTGCCGAAGCGTGGCTGCAGGGAGGAATTCTGTGAGCCGCGGCCGCCGCCCTCCTGTAGTCTCACACACTGTGTGTGTGTGTGCGCGCATGTGCACATGTGTGTGCGCGTGTGTGTGCGTATGCATGTGTCCCCTGATGTAGTGGCATGTTTGCTGCCACTAGTGACTGAGTGTTCTGTGTTTGCCTGACAGTCAAACCTACAGGCTCTGCTTCTAGTGCGTCTGTGCTCAGCCAGACAGTTTCTGCTTCTAGAATGGCCACAAACACCACAGGGTTCCCCCTGCTTCTAGAACAGCCACAAACACTACAGGGAACCTCTTGTTCTAGAACCACAGGGCTCCTCCTCCTTGTACAACACCTACCAACAAAACAGGGTTCCCCCTGCTTCTAGAATGGCCTTCTACGTCTCCAGCTACCACACTAAAATGAGATTGGGTTTGAACTGTCACTGTCAAGGAATATGCTCTTGATAAAGGAGGCTTTGTGTCCGCGTTTGCGTAATGTGCTGAATTCCTCCCTGTCTTATGTGTGGTGTTGGGAAGGCGCTTATCCGGTCCGCCTCATTCTCTGCGTCTGAGTGAAATCTGATCATCTGAAATCCTGGAAGTGGGCCTATAAGCAGGCCTGTGTGACACAGCGTCCCCTAGCAGCCGGCACTCTCTTCTTGCCTCTTACTGATGTGCGCTGTGCAGGACCCATGCTCAAGGAAGTAATGAACAGCATGCAGGACCTATACTCAAGGAAGAGTATGCAGAATGCTGAGGGAACCAATAGGAAAAAACTTAAACCCCCCTGGCCTCCATGCTAACCCTAGGTCAGAGAGATTCAGATGTCATTCTGTGAGCCAGATTCAGTTTTGCTCGTGATATCTGTGTGCATTGCCAGCGTACTGTTCCCTCCAACATGGTTTTTTTTTCTGCATCCCTTCCAGAACAAAAGAGATGAGCACCTACTGAAGAAGCGAAACGTTCCACAGGAAGAAAGCCTCGAAGACTCGGACGTAGACGCCGATTTCAAAGGGGTGAGTCTCTTATCTGCGTCCTCTGCTGGTCTCCTGTCCTCCACGAGGTCAGAACTTAGGGCTGTTCTCTTGCACACCAGTCTGGTTTCTGGAGCAGTCACATGAGGTCACGCCTCGTCATATCAATATCAAGTGAGGTGCACAGGAACGGGCCCCCAAGCGGCTGTCTCAGCTAAGGCTGAGCCCTATGGCCCGGGTTTGAGCCCGGTTGCGCCGCCACCTGACGGTGACCAGGGCCACATACATCAACCTCGCTCTGACAGGGATAGTGGTGACTGTGTTGGTAGGGTGATCAGATCATGTCAAGGAGACGCCCACCTGCTATCTATGTTCTCTCCTGGTGCATTGTGGGACTTGCTCATGTGCGTACGAGTGTATCAGAGGATTTCATTCGCTATGCCAGCGCTCCTGTGCATGTGCAGAGAACATTGTGGTGAGACAAGCCTAACATGTGACCAGTGATTACAGAAATGGGAGAACGAGGGGGAATTGTATTTTAAAAACCAGAGCCACAGGATATGGCAACATAGCAAAGTTTCTAAGGCAAAACTACAGTGGGGATAGTTACGAAACAAAGAGGTGTTTACTGTCTTGTTATTCTGTGTTGACTTGTTGTATTCTTTGAGATTCTTACCTGATAACTGTTTTCTTTATTTTTTTTTTTTAGCAAAATGTAACACTAGATGCAATCCTACAGGTAAGGCTCACCTCCATGTTTGTGAAGTACTTGGAAGTGAACAGAAGGTGACAGTGGCTAGTGACTCGGTGCCCTGGCTCCTGTGTGACGCGCTGTTCTGGGTCCTGGCTGCCCGAGACTCGGTGTGCTGCTGTGACTGTTTTTCTCTCTCTCGTTATAGAATGCCACCAGTGATAATGCAGTGGTCCAGCTCAGTGCTGTGCAGGCAGCAAGGTATGCCACAGAGGGGTGTTTACACCCTGCAGCGTCTGCGCAGAGAGCGCTATGCTGTATCGTCATACACACCCTGCGGCGTCTGCGCAGAGAGCGCTATGCTGTATCGTCATACACACCCTGCAGCGTCTGCGCAGAGCTCTATACTGCATCGTCATACACACCCTGCAGCGTCTGCGCAGAGAGCTCTATACTGTATCGTCATACACACCCTGCGGCGTCTGCGCAGAGAGCTCTATACTGTATCGTCATACACACCCTGCGGCGTCTGCGCAGAGAGCGCTATACTGTATCGTCATACACACCCTGCGGCGTCTGCGCAGAGAGCTCTATACTGTATCGTCATACACACCCTGCAGCGTCTGCGCAGAGAGCGCTATACTGTATCGTCATACACACCCTGCGGCGTCTGCGCAGAGAGCTCTATACTGTATCGTCATACACACCCTGCAGCGTCTGCGCAGAGAGCGCTATACTGTATCGTCATACACACCCTGCAGCGTCTGCGCAGAGAGCTCTGCACTATCATTATTCACATACTGCACTATATTGTCAGCTACTGAAGTTCCTGTTTATGCAGTGGCACTACGTCCTTGTGATGAGAGTGCAGCCAGTTATGTATGTGTACATGAGTGTGGGTGCGTGTGTGGTGTCTGACTCCTGCACCCTGTCCCTCTCTCTGTGACACCTTTACCTTCTGTCCTCTCGCTTCTTGCAGAAAGTTACTCTCCAGCGACAGAAATCCCCCCATCGACGACTTGATAAAGTCTGGGATTCTCCCCATCCTGGTCAAATGCCTGGAGAGGGATGACAAGTAAGTGTGCGTGTTACTGTGGGGGAGGTACAGTGTGAGTGTATGCGTTTGTGCAGGGGCCGCACCGCTCCACTGTGTGAGTTTCTGCCCCGTGTAACGGCAGGCTTACGCACTGCTTACCGCCTCCACCTGTGGTAGGAGGAACAAGCTTGACAGTACCCGGTGCTGTAAAGGAACAGAGGATCGATTACAGGAGGCAGTGGCAGAAAGACTGGTGATATGATGAAATAAGGGGAAATGGGAGGGGCTAGCACATTTACAGTGGGGCTGCTGTGGGTGGGTTGGAGTTTGAGGCCTCATGCACTAAAGCCCTCTAACCTCTTCTCCCCCCTCCCAGTCCTTCCTTGCAGTTTGAAGCGGCGTGGGCTCTGACCAACATTGCCTCTGGGACCTCCGCACAGACTCAGGCTGTCGTCAAATCAAGTGAGTCCGGAGAGAGTGCGTCTGCCTGTGTCTGTGTATAGTGCGTGTGTTGGGCGTGTATGTGGTGGTTATACAGGTGTGTGTATCTATCTCTCGGCATGCTCCTGCTGACGCTCCTGCCTGCTGTGTTTCCGCAGACGCTGTCCCCCTGTTCCTGCGGCTGCTGCACTCTCCCCATCAGAACGTGTGCGAGCAGGCTGTGTGGGCCCTGGGAAACATCATCGGTGAGCCGCGTTTCCGAAGCGCACACCCGTCACCGCGCCCGGGCGCACGCTGACGCTCCTGTCTCCCCCCAGGTGACGGGCCGCAGTGCCGCGACTACGTCATCTCCCTGGGCGTGGTCAAGCCCCTGCTGTCCTTCATCAACCCCTCCATCCCCATCACCTTCCTCCGCAACGTCACCTGGGTCATCGTCAACCTGTGCAGGAACAAGGACCCGCCCCCGCCCATGGAGACAGTGCAGGAGGTGTGGCCTTGTGGGGGGGTGTGGCTGTGAGGGCGTGGCTATGTCAGACTGATTCCCTGCATACACAGGGGAAAGTGTTTTGTTTTGTGAAAAGTTTGTCCCCTTCTGTGTTTTGTCCTGTGTTTTTTTGGACACTTGTGTTTTTGATAACACACAGGGGTCCCATTGCTGGTGCTTCCTGCTGAATTATAGTGTTTTTAGCCAAAGAGAGGAGCTGGTATATGTAATGCACACGCTTGCAGGACATGCAGCTGTGTGCTGTCTGTGAGCGTGTGCTTGCACAGGAAGCACGCCTCCTGGCTGAAGGGACAGGTTTGATCAATACGTACAAGCACCTCTGAGATGTGGGGTGGTGCCTGGTGTCTGAGTGACAGACAGGGATGTCCTGTAGCTTTTCAACTCTCTCTTTAAATAGCTGATGATGCTTCAGGAAGGCAGTCTGATATCCCTATTCAGAGTGCAAGGGAGGAACACAGAACCTCCCCTGTGGACACACACACACACGCAAGCACTTTCTCCCTCTGGTGGTGTAGCTTGGTGTGTGGCTGGCCTGCTGTTGTAGCTGTGCGCCCACACACACACAAGGTTTGATCTGAACCAGTCTGCTCCAACTGCAGCAAGATGGAATCTGTTTGTGCGGGTGGCAGTCAGGACTAGTCTGTCTCAGATCCCAGCCTTCTCCACAGCGCTGAAGTCCTGGCCCGCACTGTGGCATTTTGGGTGCTCAGCCTGTTGAATGAATACAGAAGAACCTCAGAGATCCAAACATGTAAGGACCGGAGGACCGGTGGTCGTTTGTATCTCTGAAATGGTTGTATCTCTGAGTGATACCAAAAACATATTCATTTCCCACTATAACAACCATTTACTGCTTATCATGTCATACATGTGCAACACTGGGTTTGCAGACCAGCCAACTGTAAACTGGCTACGTTTTAGAACAGAACATCCTAACATTAACCATTAGCCATTAGCAGTCCAAAATAAGATGTGAAATGTGATATTACGTTAGATCATTAAAAACATGAAAGGCAGGTTTCAGAAACCGGCTTGCAAACATAGGATTAATTTGTCTGCCTGTGTGTGCATGTCAACAGAACAGCGATAGGCCGCAGTCAGAACGCAGTAACATTAGCCTGTTCAGAATGAGAACTTACCACACAAACCAACAGTGGCGACTGGTGGAAAATGTGTCGATTGGTCTGATTGGTGGAAATGTGTCGATTGGTCTAATTGGTGGAAATGTGTCGATTGGTCTGATTGGTGGAAAAGCGTTGGCTCTCCTGAGAACAGCAACTCCCCCCACCTTGGTCTGTCAGACACTCGCTCTTCATCACGAGCCCTCGACGTTCTGCTCGCGTTGCCCCAGCGTTTTCAGAGCGCGTGTGCATGCTTAATCTCCCTGCCCTGTCATGCAGTTATTGCCTCTAAATGGAAGGGGATCTAATGATGGCAGTGTTGATTAAGCGGAGTGTGCTCTGAATGCGAAATGCGGGGCTGCTGTCGCCAGGGCCATGCATTAGTGTTCATTGACGGGCGGCAGGGCTCCTGTAGCCAGGATGAGGGATTAATGTTCGGTAATGTGAAGATTTTTTTTCCATCTTTTGATCAGTGCTGGGCAGATTCATTAATCCATCTATCATCTGGAACACTCCTGGAACAGTCCTTACCCAGTGAGCCCCCAGCATCTGCCGATCCGCATACGGTTAAGATCAGTGAAAGGAAGCCCGCAGTCAGTGTGACCCAGAACGGCACTGGCCTGTGAGCCTGTTCCCCCGGGTCACACAGAAAAGCCTCCACTGCTGTGTGCATAAGCAGATTCGCACAGTGTGATAGAAACCTAATCTGAAAAAATGTAAGCTATGCAAGCTGGATGTGAGTGGCTGCCAGGCAGAGAGATAATTGAATAGAATGTTGTGTCCAGAGCGGACGCCTGCACCCACACACCTCACTGTGGCTCCAATGCTGTTTCTGTCTGTCTCCCCTTCAGATCCTGCCAGCTCTGTGCGTGCTAATATACCACACCGATATCAACGTAAGTATGTGCGCGCCCCCTGTGGTGACTAAGGTGAACATGCAGCATACAGCTACTGCTAACATCATAAAGCTGCACCCTGTTACCTGTGGAGGGAGTGGTTTCAGATACTCTCTCTGTGGTGTGTATTGTAAACACAGTTCCTTCAGCATGCTTTTTTTTTTTTTTTTAACAGTACTGTTTGAAAAGTGTCTGATATCCACGGCGTCCGCCTTTCTGCATATCCCTGCGTGCTTTGTGGCTCTACACCTTTTTCCATGTGTGTTTGGTCCCCCTCTCTGTCCTGGACAGATCCTGGTGGACACGGTGTGGGCTCTGTCCTACCTGACGGACGGCGGGAACGAGCAGATCCAGATGGTCATCGACTCGGGCGTGGTGCCCTTCCTTGTCCCACTGCTCAGCCACCAAGAGGTCAAAGTTCAGGTACGTGGCTAGTCGTGGAAAGTCGCCATGAGGTGGTATTAACTGACATGTTAACTTTGTGTATGATTTAAATATGGCAAGTTTAGATGTTTAAACGAGTGCACAGGGGTTGCTCAACAGGGTCCGTATATAACAATCATGCTCACACTCACTGGTCTGGGAGTGTTGTTAGTCTGGTCTGACACCACTTCAGCTTCACTGTTCTACTTCGTTCAACTTATGTTCTATTGTGCTGGTAGCCTGCTAAATCTGTTAAATGCGTGTAATGTAATGTAATCAGACCAGACAGTCAGATTTCAGTAGCTGATTATCGGTGGCATTGTGCAGGTATGTGCACGTCAGTTATTTTATATGTAAGAATGAGGTGCAGAATACACCAGATTCACTGCAGCACATACATCAGCACTGTATTCACTTTCAGTCAGAATTAGAAGTGTGTTCAATATCAGAGCCACTGTCTGGTATACAGGGAAAAGGGCAAGTCTGAGAAGACAGTGTGCGTTCTGAATTGCTGAATTAGTGTGTTTGCTTGACATTTGGGGACCTATATCCTTCTTTCACCTTCACCTCCGCTCAAGGTGAACACTATAGTTTTCAAGGACTTAAAAATAAAAATGAGTGTCACATATGAAGTGTGAGGTCTTTTTGAGGGGAAGGGTGTGGAGCCAGGCTCCTTGGTCACATTCGCGTGCCGCTTTCTGCTTTCAGACAGCGGCTCTGAGGGCGGTGGGTAACATCGTGACGGGGACGGACGAGCAGACACAGGTGGTGCTCAACTGCGACGTGCTCTCCCACTTCCCCAACCTGCTCACGCACCCCAAGGAGAAGATCAACAAGGTGAGGCTGCCGGGGGGGGGGGACGGCCTTCGGCTGCACGCGGCCGCACTCCTGCACCAGTGCACTGTGTCCACCAGATGCCGCTCGCTGGCTTTCTTCACACCTGTACTTCGGAAATTTTGTGGAACTGTTTTCCTGCTGAGGAATCCTTTCCCGTTATTGCTGTGTTTTTGTGATACTTTTGTGCATACAGAATCCAGAGATCAATCCCTATTAACTTATATTATGTATAAAGTCATCTTTTTACAAGTTGCGGACACAACAGGTGATTTGCTATTTGCAGTATATAGTGGAATTGCAATGACTGCTGCAACAGTAACTATACCTTCAGGCGACACCATATTATTACTGCTCTGTTAAGGGGTGTGGTTGCCACATTCAGTTTGAGTTGCCTGGCATTTTTAAAGTGGTGTTTCAGTATCCTGATAGACAGGCATTACAGACGTCATGTCTAGGTCCACTGTGTGTGGACCAGTATAACTGCATCTTTTATTGAAAGGAAAGACGAGTTTCTAAATTGAGAAGCTTATTTTGTAATTGTGGCTAATTGCATATACTTAAACATGTAGGCGTTATTTACAGAATAAAACAGGAGTAAATGGTTGAGGTGACTGGAACAGTGGAAAATGGGTGATGGCATGTGGGACTGCTGTGGGTCCAGATTAAATGCAGCAGAAACAGGCGACAACACAGGCATTATTCTAGAGGCCTTTCACTCTCACTGTAGGACCTGTTAGAACCTCACTGTGATCTGAATGCTACTCTGCGCATGAATGTAGTGCTTTTGGTGTTTGGGTTTCCATGGTAACAGGAACTTTAATGGAGGGATGTACGAAGACTAAAAGCTGGTCTAAGGGCTCTTGCATGCCAGGTACATGGATACAGAGTACTCATCGTGCAGTAGTCCTATGTAAGTGCTGTGTTGATTGTGGCCACAGAATCTGCTGTGGGTCTCTCTCTTTCTGTCTGTGTATATGTTTATGTGCTAGTCCCCGCAGCACTAAACCCATGTGTGTCCATCCTGTAGGAGGCAGTGTGGTTCCTGTCCAACATCACAGCCGGGAACCAGCAGCAGGTGCAGGCAGTGATTGATGCTGGCCTCATCCCCATGATCATCCACCAGCTGGCCAAGGTGAGAGAGCCACATCCTGGATACCCAGCAACAGCCCAGTCAGCGTCTAGCATCACCTAGCAACGATCCTGTCATGACGTGTTCACACACTTGTGCACCAGTGTCACCTAGTAACGATCCTGTCAGGACTTGTTAACCCACCGGTACACTAGTGTCACCTATCAAGGAATCTGTCTGCACCGGTCTATCCACTTGTACACCAGTGCCACCTAGCAAACAAACCTGTGTGTTCACCAATACACGGATATCAGTGTCACCCAGTCACGCTCGTCTCTAGCTGGTACTTCTGAGTGCTCTCCCAGATGGGATGCAGAAAGCTGTCTCTTTGCACTTTCCCTTCGACTCAATATTTGAACTTCATCCTCTTGCCCTGTTATCTTTCACTGTGATTTGTGACAGTCCAGTCTAATGCTGCCCGTTTGCTTCCCCAAAGGTGTATGACAGTTAGCATGCAGGCACACTGGTCAGAATGACAAGCCCCACAGAGCATCTCTGTAGCATGAACTCGTTGTCTGGGGCACAGGAGCTGCAGTGACGGGGAGCTGAGAGATGGGACGTCTGTCGGTCATGTCCTGTGGCAGCGAATCGGACGCTAGAACACGCGCATGACGGAACACTCAGCGCAGGGAGCTGAGTCACTGAATGAAGCCTTGCACAGCAGCAGTGCTGCTCCTCACGCACACACCCCTGCTCACCGTGCTCTCTCTCTGCAGGGGGACTTCGGCACGCAGAAGGAGGCCGCCTGGGCCATCAGCAACCTCACAATAAGCGGAAGGAAAGAGCAGGTGAGCGTTCCCGTTCGATAGGCAAGCTGTGAGAGGCAGGCGCAGGCCAGCGGACAGACTGACGGGCGGTTTGCCGTGCCGTTCGGCAGGTGGAGTACCTGGTGCAGCAGAACGTCATCCCGCCGTTCTGCAGCCTGCTGTCGGTGAAGGACTCCCAGGTGGTCCAGGTGGTCCTGGACGGGCTGAAGAATGTCCTGATCATGGCGGGAGAGGAGGCCAGCACCATCGCCGAGATCATCGAGGAGTGTGGGGGTGAGCGCCACCTGCAGTCACTGCACAGCACTGCAGCTTTTCCGCCAAAAGGGCTTAGACACAGTGGCTTTATATGGGCTATTCACTGTGTACGCACCCCAACAACAATTTAGTTTTTTATGTGATAATTTACTGAAATCTATGCCAGACTCCACACATAGTATAGGCTGTCTAGTTTCAGATTAGCGCAAGTTAACTTGTGGTAGTACTTGAATGGTGTTGTGTTCAGACTTGCTGGTCTGGGAGTGTTGTTGGTCTGACACTGTTGCTCATTTATTTTGAATAGATATATTTCTGTTTTCTTGTGCTGGAAGTCACTCTGGATAAGAGTGTCTGTTAAATGCATGTAATGTAATGCATGTTAAAAGACATAAGGGAAGCTTAACAGATGTTATGATGATCCCTTCCTCAGGTGGTGCGGTGTCTCAGCTGTGGCTTTAATGCTCTTGTTTCCCAACTGCAGGTTTGGAGAAGATCGAAAACCTGCAGCAGCACGAGAACGAGGACATCTACAAGCTGGCATTCGAGATCATCGACCAGTACTTTTCAGGGGATGACGTGAGTGCTGCCACCGAGCCTGGAGCCACAGATTCGCGCAGTCAGACCACACAAAATCTCCATTAAAAAAGACTTAATTTCATCATTAAATTCACCAAAAACATTTATGAATGAATGTAAAAATCGTGATCATAGACAGGGACTTGTCCCAGACTTGTGGTATTACATTGGCAATGGACGTGACACTGTGATCCCTGTTTGAGTTCTGTTTGGCGTGAGTGTTTGGTGTAATTGTGTTTAGTGTCTCCTCACATTGTGAGTGTATCCGCTCAACCTCTGTAGAGTCGTTGCCTAACTGAGGCCTAGCTGATCAAATGGAGATTTGGATTTGCTAGTGATCAGCAGAGCCAGGCTGAGTGTCTGGCAGAAGTCAGCCACTCATACTAAGGGAACGTGAGACGCATAGCTCCGCTAACAATTCTGCCTGCTCCTCTCCCGCAGATTGACGAGGACCCCAGCCTCATCCCCGAGCCCACTCAAGGCGGCACGTTCAACTTTGACCCCGCCTCCAACCTGCAGACCAAGGAGTTCAAGTTCTAAAGAGCGCCGCCCGGCTCCGCCCCTCACCTTCTGAGCATCACGACAGATCCACCCTCCAGAACCACACACAAACACACACAACCGCCACACACCGAAGGAGCAATGACTATCACAGGCGTCCCCCGTGATGCTTCCAAAATGTCTGGAAAAACAAACGCGCAAAAAAAAACAAAAATACACAAAAAAACCACCACCTGCCCGTCACTGCAGTTGCCAAAAGTCCCTCTCTCACACAGAGAGACTAAAGGAATACCTGTGCATGAACATACCAACTGAATTTATTTGCCATCATATCAGTCAAGAAGAAAAATCCTGGCAAATTTTTTGGCTTTACCTTCCTTGTAATCACTCCAGTCTCACTCAATCAATCTCTGAGCACATGAGCCACCCTGATTGAAGAAGTTCAGCCTCAGAGCGAAGCCATGTGCCAGCGCTGTCTGCCACTCTGTGGAAGGTCTCTGAGCTTTGGAGAGGAGAATGAGAGTTTACTGACAGAACTTGTTACCCGTCACCACTAATTTTTTTTTTTTTTATGTTTTTTCGTCTTTTCTGGAATCATCATGGAAGAATGGATTTTTATGTATAAAAAGTAGAAAATAGTACAAAAAAAGACAATGTGAACAAAAATATATGCGCATAAAAACTGGGTTCCATGGAAAAGGTGATTTGTTTTACATGAATTCTGCGAAGACCGAGAAGGAAAACAAAACTTTGTAGCATTGATCTTACGGTAGGTCCCAGAAGCGGAAAGAGACGTTTTGTGTCAGGATAACTACGCTGGAGCTTAGACTTCAGATGGAAGGAATTCATTCTGATTCTGGGAGACTGGCGCCTTGCTGCACTAATGATGTCACCGCCTGCGTCTGGGCTCATGAAATTGGCAGTTGTGATGTCACAGCCTGTCCCCCCTGCTGATTGGACAGGTTGTTGTGATGTCAGACGTGGCCTCCTTGCTCATTGGATAGGCAGTAGGTGTGTGCACTGCATGGTGTGGGAGACCTGCTCTGGTTGGGTCTGAAACTCTTCTGAGCAGCGATTCGGATCCGTTTATTCGAGGAATAACACAAACCTGTAACTGCCAGGCTTGCTTTGGGCTGTTTTTTTTTCCTTTTTTGATTTTTTTTAATTTCATTTTATGATTTTTTTGTTTCCCTTTTAGGATTTATTCTGTATTTTTAGTTTGAATTTGAAGGCAACGTAAAAGCATAGAGAGAGTTGTTGGGTTGTTCTGGTTAAATCTGTGGAGCCTCCACATTTGCAGGTTTCCAGTCCTCTGTACCCTGTGCTGACTTTCTGTGGAAGGTGGTAATCGCTTAAATTAAAGTCATAACAAACAATGGAGTCAGTGACCCCGTGACCTTTGACCTTGGCAATTCTTTATGTTCCATTCGTTGTTTTCAGCAAAGGCTACGTCCTGCAAGCCTAATTGCAAATTACAATAATACCTTTCCGACTGTCATGTGTAAGGCCTGTATGAAGCTGCTGCAGCTGCTAGTCCGTTGGGACACTGCAGAACAATAACATTGCATTTACTGTCAAAACATTTAACAGGGAGTTTTGTTTTTAACATGCGTATCATGATGACAGATGGTACCGTTTATTGGAAATGGGTTTTCTTGCTGTTGTGACTGGACAATGTCTTCATCTCCCTGCGCAATTGCTTGTGAAGGGATTTGAAACAAAAAAAAATTGCATTTGGACTAATGTAGTTCCGTTTTGGCTGCTAACTACTGAAAAGATGTGGAGAGTTGGGCAAGCAGCCAGAGCGTTCTGGACTAGTCGTTTATAACTGATGAACAAATCTTTAGCAGTTGTACAGTCATGACCTATTTAGACACCTAGCCAGAGCCACTTTAAAGATTAGAGTTTTTGTCTTGTATCAGAAACCGATACAAGCGTATGTTCATTGCAAGATTTTTACTTGCTGAAGAAAACTTGTTTTAAATAAGAAAAAGCGGCAGATCGCATTTTGGCCTCTGATTGTTTATATCTTTTTATAAATTTTAGATTCAATTTTCTCTTTAAGGTGGCTCATTGTTTCTTTCAACTCTTGTGCATATTAAAGAAAAGAATGAGTTGAAATTCATTGTGCCTTTTGTTTTTTCATTTCTAAGCAACAAAAAATGTTTCTTAAAAAACAAAATGAGCGCTTAGCAACAGAGGTTTGAGTAGCGTGAGCTCTGAGTGTTACCCTCTCGCTGCAGTGCACTGTGGGCCATTTCCAAGGGGCTTCTCTGTGCTACTAGGCAGGATCGTTCGACTCGATTCTATTGGCTGACCTGTATTTCCACCGACATCCCAACTCCCTTCACTTCCCCCTCCCATCCAATAACCACCACCACAGCTCCGCCCATAGCCATATGTCACCAATCGGGGGGTTTAATGAGTCTCCGTGGCAACATGACATCTCCCTCTCATCACTCCCTCAGGACATGGTCTCTGTATTAATGATCCTAACCAAAATAAACTTGCTCTTAGCCATTGGCTCTCTGCTGCTCCAGGTGTCCTGATTGACACATTTTTGCTTTGTGTTTGTGTGGATGCATGAGTGACAGGGAGAGAGAGTCAGTTTAATGTTGTACATGTGATGTCTTCGCATGACCTCTGAAATTCCCACCTGGTCTCCCCCCGATGGATGTTTTCTACATTGTCTTTGCTGTGTGTGGTGTCTTTGTGGTCTCTGCTATATGTGATATCAGGCACGGATGTCTGCACACTGCTTTGTAACTGTGCTCCTCTGAGGCCTTGCTGTGAAGGGTCAGTGTGGGTATCCTTCCTGTATCTTCTCCAGCTTGCTTATTTGTGCTGTTCTCTACCTTTGTTTGAGACCTGAGATCTGTGTGAAATTCTGCGTTTGTCAGATGCTAGGATACGTCCAACCTTCCCAAGCGAGTGATCCAGCTATAAAGTGACCACATTTCCTCTGACCCACTGTTGATGACAGATGCAGTTTGTGAATGACAGGATCACAATGTTAGCCCTACAGTACTGAAATAACCAAACTCAAATAACGTAATGCACCGCTGTTGTTTTGATCATGACATTAAGTGTTGAGTATGACAGTTTTCAGATATTATGGTGTGCTCTGTCAGCTGCTTACCAGTTGATGCACACAGGTGAAGGTAATGTGGTGCTTCTTCAATAATGATCCTGATTGAGCAGTTGTGTCATTCTGCTGTCCAGGGTCCTGAACCGTCTCTACTATTTGAACCTAGAGGTGGGTCAGCCCCCCTTATCACCCAGCACTTCCTGGGCCGCTTATTGGCTGCTCAGGTGCACAGCAGGTGGCTAATCCACTCAAGATCTCCCCAAACACACCAGCCAATTTTTTTTTTTTTATTATTTTTACATTTATTTGGGCTATTTTTAGCTTTGTATTTTCATATTTCCGCAATTTCGAAATTTCAGCCTCCACTCCGCAGAATTTTCAGACACTGACCACTACACTATATCTGTAATGACAGGACTTGCCCAAGTTGGAACTGGAAAAGCGCGTATTTTATTGTTTTTACTGCAGATTTCAGATGTTTGTTGTTTTTTCCAGTTGTAAGACAGATGTGTTTGTCTGGTCTCCCTAGGTTGCTATAAATAAATTAGCTGGCTACATTGATTGCAGATAGCCTATTAGCCAGTTGGTTACATCACATCATTTAGTAATACATTGTCATTTAGAACGTAACCGCGTTTTGTTGTTTCAATCCAGATACATACATAAAAAATCACTCATGCCAGATTCAGACTCAGCCTTCTTGTGTCACTTAGTGTTGCCAAGCGTTACGTATGATACAGAATCATTTCGTAATGAGGAGAAAAATATTGCGTTCAGTATCCATAGGTTTTAACTCCAAAGATTTAAGTCCATAAATTCAGTTTGCTTAAATCCAAAAACCCAGTTTGTTCTATTGCATTTTCCCATTACCGCGTTTGTTTTCGTGAAAATGAATAATTGCTGTTATTACATCCCCCACCCTCAGCGGTTACCATGCTAGTGCCACCCCAAGATTTTCACTGGCCCCACCTGGCTACCCCATTAAACATTTTCTGGGGGCGCCACAGCTCAAGATGAACCCCAGTTTGAAAAAAGTGAACTGAAAGGTCATAAAAACTAACATACCTACAGCTCACGCACGTCAAACATATTGTTTCTGTACCAAGTTTGAGTTACGAGGAAAGGTACCGCAGAATTTCGATATCGATGGTCCGAGAGCGCGCATTTGTTGGCGTTGGCTGAGTGTACCCCTGTTGCAAGAGGGCCAGGGCACGATTCTGCGCACAGCAGCCAGTATCTCACACGAATGGTTCCGAAAAGCAGCCCCTTCCAAGCGCCCGATCGTGACGTTAGCCGAAGTGAGCAACACAAGGCATTGTGGGATTTTAGGACACGGAAGCTAGAGTAGAGACCGAGTAGTAATAGTAGTGGAGGTAGACTTTGTGGTGGTGTTTATATTATCCAACTTAAAAACACGGTGGAATGGTGAACGCTTGCTGTATTATCAAGTGCCATAACCGTTCTCACGACCGGCGTGGAAAACGTATCGCAAGTGGAGTGCGATTTTTCAGCTTTCCAGCTTGGAAACAAAACAATGGAACTCAGATCGCAGAGTTAACTAAGAGGCGTCGCATGGCATGGGTAGCAGCTGTAAGACGAACAAACATCACCTTCAGCAACATTTCCCGACACATGTTCGTGTGTTCACGGCATTTTCATACAGGTAAGTGGGAACGCGAAGTTGACGTCACGCCGTGTTGAATTTTGGGTAAGTGACATCATCATTTTGTTTGCACGCCATCTTGTGAGGATCCCGCTGCCTTTCTCTTCGTGAGTTTGAGGCTGTGTTTTGATTTTCTGTCGTGATTCTAAAAAGCGCCGTCATGGTAGGTCAGTGCTGCTGCATCAAGAACTGCCATAGTAGGTCACACCATCGTTCAGGGAGAAAACTGAACAATGGAATACGTTTTTTCGCCTTTCCTACGTGGAAAAAACACGAAGGGAAGCAGGTTGAGGAGGTGACAAGAAGACGGCGGATGGCGTGGGTAGCTGCAGTAAGAAGGAAAGATTTTACTTTTAACAGCATTCCTGCATCAATGAAAGTATGTTCTCTGCATTTTCAGTCGGGTGAGTTCACTGGCCTCTAACTTTGACCTAAATTGTATAATATTTTCATTTTGCTCTCATTATCTTTCTTAAGATGGTCTGTGAACATCGGTGTGTGTGTTTCTTTTTATTAATAATGCGAGTGATCCCACTGCCTATGGCTCAATAAAACAATCACATTGCTGAATGTTTTTGAAAGTTTTGTATTTTGTTTGGTTTAATAATTCGGCCAAAAAGATGAGTGCCACCCAGTGGCGGCGGGTGAGCTGGAACCAGGGGAAGCCCGAACACTACCCTTAAATCTATCATTACTTTCAACCTGTCCCCTTTACCCTCTTTGACTAACAATAAAACAAATAATTCACAATAACCGACACCAATCGCGTAATTAGAATAAATGATTATGCTCGCGAAACACCGCAGATTGTCTGTAGTTTGTGTGGTTGCGGACGCTGTTTCCAGCTCACCCGCCGCCACTGGTGACACCTTACCTTTGCGAATATGATTGCTCTCGCAGTTTGCCGGCTTGTGAATTAGCAGATCTTGCACATAGCCACTGCAAAACTGTTCATGAGCTTCTAGAGATTTGTAACTGTTAAACTCACGCAAAGTGTATGCACTCCAAAAACGAGATAATTTACAATGTCCGGGTATGTGAGTATGTGAGCGTCCCGTCCCAACATGCAACACGGCGTGACGTACGCGTGACGTATCTTCACTTTCTCTATAATCAGAACACATTTAACTGTTATGTGGTTACCGCTAGCTGCGCATACATGGCGTTGGGTTGTTGCCACACAGCTAACTTTGCATGACTAGCTGGCTGCATAGCTGCATAACTAATCAAATTCTGTCTGTTTTTTTTTTCTTTCAGGCAAACCAGCCTATGAAATGCTGGAGTGTCATCCTGACTGGGTACCGTCATTACACCTCGGGCACACAGAAGTCAGAGCAACGCACACTGACCGGTTTAACCGGAGGGCAAAGAGACGGCAAGCTCTCACAGGGAGCAACACTGTGCCTGCAACACCGCCAGATCTAGCTGGCCAGAGATCAGGGATGGATGAAGCTGCACCACCAGTGCTAAACCTGAAGGGACGCGCAGGAAAAGGGGACATGACAGCTGTGAGTGACAAGGGGAGTTCCATGCCTAATGATGGTGGTGGCGGCGATGCAAATACAGAAAAACAAACCTTGCCTCGCAATAAAAGGAAAAGGGCTTATAAAGTAATGCTGGAGGAGGAAACGATCGTAGGAGAGGCTTTGAAGGGAAGCTCACAGCCCGAGAAGAAGAAATTGGACATTGAAGGACGCTATCCACAGGGATCATGGGAGCAAGCCACGGTAGAAGCCATTATGAATCTGAAGACATCTGACACGACCACCACCACTTCTCAGATTGCTCAGACAATAATTGCCAACCTCAAAGACGAGAACGATTTTCTTCGGGCACAAAATATCAAGTTACAATGGGAACTGAGGTCAGTACAGGAGAGGCTAGAAGCTGAATTACAAGTGACTAAAGAAGAACTCCGGTCCTTGAAGCAGAAGTGTACCTGCATAGAAAAACATGTCAAAAACAATATAAATGGAGACCCTTCCTCAGGTGTGAGCCTGCTGACTAACGCAGAAACACTTCTTGTAGTAGACAGTGCATCTCAGGCGAAAAAATATGCAGGTGTGAGTGAAAATGGAAAGGACAACAGTACAGACACTGATGGAGTGGACTATTGAATGATGTTACCATTCTGCAAAGTAACTCCTTTGGTGTCACTAGTGAATGTGGTGGCTTTCGTCATACAGGCAACTGAAAGTTGTATTTATGTGTGACTGCTGAAACATTTTTTGATTGAATTATTTATGCTGCTTATGCCCCCTTTCAAGGTAAATTAAAGCTTCAATTTGAACATGTTTTCTATGCATACAACTGCATATTTGCTGAAGCAGTTCACTTTGAGTATATTGCTTAAGGGTAACCTACAAGGATAGTAATGCAATAATCCACATCCTTCTTCTTTCATGGTCTGTTTCCTAATGCCTAATTGTTATAGGCTACATACCCTGTCTTTCCCTCTGTGTGTGTGTGCATGTGTGTGTGTGTGTGTGTGTGTGTGTAAATGTATTTATATCTCTGTGTATGTTCTATATGTGCAAAAGAGGGCATGGAATAGTATGGTGTGGACATAGTCCAAATAAAGGGGAACATCAAATATATTGATGTTTGGCTAGTGTTCCTGTCTAATTGTGTGTTTGCATATCATGGAGAACCTGTAATGCCTTAATACGTTTGTCACAGATGTGTTATGCAACCAGTGAGGTTAGTTGTGGCCAGATGTAACTGTCATCTCTCTGTAGTTTTATCAGCTGGCACAGTACACAGCGCCTATGTCGATTTTTATGAATCAGAGAAACAAAGTTGGCATGCACTATGCATTATTTGTTTATCAGCAGACAGTGTGTCCAGTGGTCTCACAAACTACAGCAGGGTGGATAAAATTGAAATTTTCCTGGGTAGTGTGAGGACATGTGTTCTACATCAGTGTGCACTTGGCTACAGCCAAAATGAATAAGTTTTTTGAATATTTCACATCAAATCACAGTGCCTACTTAAAAGCACAGCATAGCAGTTGAACATGAGACAAAATAGCAAGGGATAGTATGGGGCAGTTGCAGTCACATAGTGAGGTTGGAGTCATAATAATATGACCATGTAAAATATGTGCTGTCTCCCTGGTCATGATGTCACTATGCCTTAACTACTGTAAGTGGAGGGAAGTTTGTAATAGTGTAAAGTATCTCATTGGTTTAACACCACAGGGAGCTATCTCTTTCATTTCCAAAGGGTGGGGTCATGTCAGTGACAAGCATGTGACTAAGAACAGTGGCCTTCTTCATAAACTATTGCCTGGAGACTTGGTGTTGGCGGATTGTGGATTTGACATCAGGGACAGTGTCGGACTAATGTGTGCAGAAGCGAAAATCCCTGCATTCACAAGAGGACGCTGCCAGCTGGATGCAAAAGATGTGGAGGAGACACGGCAGATAGCTCACCTCAGGGTCCGTGTGGAGAGGGTGAATGGATGTGTACGCACCAAGTACACCATACCAGTGAGCATGGTGCTCACGTGAAGGTAAGGACATGATTTTCCTTGACAAGATTGTGTCTGTCTGATCAGTGGCACGTGGAAATGTCCACTTTCACAAGCTTTACAAAATCATTGATAAAGCCGTGGCGAGCATTTCCCATCTATCGTTTTCGTTGTGGGTTAAATAAGTAGTAGTCTGACATTTTTGCTTCGATGTGTTCGCGGTCCATTTGTTAGGCGCCGAATACTCCCGCCTCCCCGCCCCTGCGTGGCTGTGTGGGAAGGCCTAAAAGTGGAGAGATGTGAAAGAAAGCCAATGGTCACTGCGAAACCGCGACGAGGCTGGGTGGGGCGAACGGATCACACCGTTTGAGGAAAAAGTCCATTGAATTCGCGTGTTGAGATTTTTTTGCTTAAATCTGTCTTCAAAATGACAATGTCCGCCGAGTCGGAGCAAATCCCGGCTCTGTTCACGCCGGTGACCGTATACTCGCTGCTCGCTTGCGGTGCGCAGTTTGCGGCTGGTTACGTGCTCGCTCAGCTGTGGGGCAAAAAGTGCTCTCGGTCGGACAGATTGGTGTTAGTGTGGCTGTTTTATGATGCCATTGTTCACATTACCTTGGTAAGTCCCGAGCTGAAAAATGCAAACTCTTTTAACACGCCTTGAGAGTAAAATTAAATAGGATCACCACATACTACTTTTACACTTTTTGTTCTGTTACACTTAAATTTAATAGTTATATGTATACAGTCCGCACGAATGAAATAATTTAAAACTCAACCTTCTGCTCTAAGATACAGGGGAGAGTTCAGGCAGACGTTGGGTAATGTCTTGGACTGGTATATGTAGAACTGTTAGATCTAACCTGTCAGTAACCCCATGGCACGTTACGGAACATTTTGCCTCACGCACGCACTCATTAGGTATGATTTGGCTAAATTCTATTTTGCCACTGGTATGTTAATATTATGCATGAAGCTGCAATGAAATACGACTCACTTGCGTTTTCGGAAAGCAGCCGGTATCTAGGTAGCCTTACCTAGCCTTTACCTAAGAAATTAGCATTTGTCCTTTCTTTTACTTAAAGGAGGGTCCCTTCGTATACATGTCGCTGACTGGAACCGTGGCAACCTCAGACAACATCTTTGCTGAACTCTGTAAGTGTAACCATGCCTCTGTCAGATTTTGTTTACGTTGACCTGATGTGTGTGCGTAACCAATACAACGTCTATAGAATGAAGTGTCGTGAGGGAGAGACACCTGGTGGAGACCAATGGTACTGCTGTAAGGGATTCGCGAAAACTTGGGGACAAGTGCACTCGGCACAATGAGAAACCTTGTCCATTTCATTCGTCTGGCAGTATAGACCCTTCTTTATATAACGGGTTCAGACTGGCTCTCCCTTCCTGGCAGGGAAGGAGTATGGGAAGGCAGACACACGCTGGCTTCATTCAGACCCCACCATCGTGTCCCTGGAGCTGCTCACTGTGGTTCTGGACGGCTGGCTGGCCCTGGTGCTCATCTATGCCATCATCAAGGACAAGCACTACAGGTGACCCGGCTGTGATCTGTAATGCTGAGCTGGTACCACATCACTACCGAAAACCATGTAACTGTAAGTCCACCTTCAGAGAGGATGTGTCACCTGAGGGCTGCTTGGTCACAGTGTGGTGAAAGATGAGCGTGTCACAGTAAAAGGGGGCAGGAGTGTAGCATAGTGGTAAGGAGCAGGGCTTGTAACCAAAGTTTGCTGGTTGCTGGTTCAATTCCCTGCTGGGCCATTGTTGCTTTACCCTTGGATAAGGAACTTAAACCAGAATTGCTTCAGTAAGTATCCAGCTGTATAAATGGGTAACACATAAAAATCGTTACCTATGTAAGTCACAATAAGCGCATCTGCTAAATGACAGCAATGTAATGTCACTATATTTTGTGGGTGCTGACAGAAAACAGCGGTGTTATGGGATGACCTTTGACCGTCCGTCCTGCTGGAGTAACTGCGCCTCCTTCTCCCTCAGGCACTTTGTCCAGATCACGCTGTGTGTGTGCGAGCTCTATGGTGGCTGGATGACCTTCTGTCCTGATTGGCTGGCGGGCAGCCCCAACCTCAACACCGGCAACTGGCTGTACCTCTGGGTCTACCTCATCTTCTTCAACGGGGTGTGGGTGGTGCTGCCGGCGCTACTGCTCTGGCAGTCCTGGCTAGCACTCAAGAAAACACACCAATCACAGTCAGCCCTGGCTGAGAGGAAGGTCCAATAGACAGCAAGTCATGCTGACTCTGTGCGGTCTAGCAAAGGATAGATTTTGCACACAACCACCTGACCCAAGATCATTCCATCTTCTTGAACATAATGGTAGGGGTTAGGATGAGAGAAATATAAATTGATCCTGGACTTATTGCTAGAGGCAGTTTACATTTTAGATATTCGTTCTGTTTGATTTGCTTTCATATAGTGAAATTGGGTTTATTACCTGAGTGCCCTTATTTTCCCAGAATACAAAGTCACTACAGTTGCTGGCTCATGTGTCTGCACTACAGTAGAAGTTGTTACTTGTTGTCAGTAAAAACTAGTCAGTTTCAATGGGTTAGTTTGATTGTGACTTTGTTTCATATGGGTCATTTGGAACATCTTAAATTACAATCAATGATTTTTTCTTGGCAAAGTCAGTCACAATAACAGACTAACCTAACAGTCTGACCATATGATCAGAACTTGAGCAGAGGATACAATGAACATGAAACTGCGTTTATATCCGTGTTTCCCTTGGAAAATTGCATTTGGAATTCAGATGCACTGCGTCTGCAGAAGTCTGACTAGTTCAGACTGGTTCTGCCTTTATCAGTCAATCTCTCCCCCCATGTCCATTCTGACATTCATCGCCACTCCCCACAGCAAAGCTTTTCCTGCAGGTTGAGATTCATAAATGCCCTAGTCTTTCACAATGATGTAAAATGAGTCACCATTACTGCCTTGTGGAGAACTACAGAAAGAGACACACGCAATTACTTTCATTTTGCTGTGCAATTGTAGAAGTGTCATACATGCAAATAAACCAGAGTGAGTCACGAATTGAAACTGGCATTCCATTCCCCTTGAGTCATTGTCTACCAACAAGCACACACACAGAAGTGGGCATAGAATACATTCCATAGTTTTTACAGAGCGCATGCTCTACAAAATACTTCATGGATTTACTTGTGTAAAAGCACAGGTTGGAATGAAGTCTGGGGGAAATCAATACCCTCAAGTCAAGAACAATTTGTCTTAAAGTATGCATGATTTTTGTAGGATTCCTGCATTAAAACAGAAGAACCAGGTTTACTAATGTATTTTCTTAATGCTAATTAAAGCACTGCTCTCATCTGACAAATCCTCTTCATCACCAAACGTGGCCAAGCATCACATTTCATTCATTTCAAATTTCAAAAGTGAAGTAGCTCACCTGTCCCACTGCTGCCCAGAACATCCAAATGTTTGGTTTGATCATTCCCCACGCATGGCAGGGCATGAGGCAAACCAAAACCTTATATACAGCCCCTAGGATGAAAAGTCCAGTGTGAGAGCTGACAGAAGTCTTTGAACCCAGTAACAGCAGAGAGCTGGTAACCCCAAAACCTCCCAATGTTGCATGCAGCCTCAGACATGTAGTATCGCTTATTCCTAATGCAGGCAGCTCTGAAGGTCAAAGCCACAGTCTGACCAGTACCACAATCCATCAGTCTGGATGTTTGTGTGTCCATTCTGCACTGCTGGTTGAGCTCTTATTGGTCCATCTCTCACTGGTCCTTGATCATCTTGGCCACAGACAGGAAGGCCTGCCGGAGCCCCAGGCCCGTGTGGGCGCTGCAGGCCTGGACCTCCCAGTTCCGGTTGGTGTAGCTGGACAGGTCCAGCTGGGTGGACACCTCGCGTATGGTCATAGAGTTGGCAATGTCTTTCTTGTTGACCAGCACCATCACAGGGACCCCCTTCATTTTTTCCTCCCCGAGGACCTTCTTCAGTGCCTTCTGTGCCTCTCCAATTCGGGCGCGGTCCGCCCCGTCCACCACGAACACCAGCGCCTTGCACTCATCCAGGTAGTACCTCCAGTTGGTCCTCATCACGCGCTGTCCGCCCACGTCCCACACGGTCATGGTGGCGGTCTTGTCCAGCTCCAGCGTGGCCACGTTGAAGCCCACCGTGGGGGACGTGTCCATCTTCTCTCCCCACTGCAGCTGGGACAGGAGGGTGGACTTCCCCGCCCCATCCAGCCCCATCAGGACCACCTGAGGAGGCTTCTGGTAGCGTCTGGACAGAACCTGCCCCATGAGGAGATTCTTGGAGCAGCTCAGAGTCTCTATCAGCAGCAAACAGCAGCCCTACTTCAGATCCTCTGACCTGCTGTCTCCAGCGTTCAGCTGCACACTGTAACTTATAACCAGCCTCTGCTTTGCATCTCGTGCCTCCTCCCCCTGGTCCACAGTAGGATAACGTGTCTCTTCAGTTCCTCATTCAAAGTGCCATGCAAAACGGCACATCCACCCGGCAAGAGGTCCACAGGTTCTGGGAGAGCCGTCCCCTGCTGCAGGGAAGCCAGGGAATGGGAGTTACACCTTCTCCCGTGACACTGTCACGTGACTGTGTTCAAACCAGCCCCTCCACATATTTGTGTGGGAGTGCTCTCATGTAAACGTAATCACAAAACTGGTTGGTCCTGTGTTTTTCCACTGAAACTGCTACACTGCTCTTATTACTAATAGCTTTCAGCCTATCTGTGATTGGAGCGTGTATTGACGACTCTATAAATGAAATCTCTGATACACTATAAGTGCATGTGACAGTTAACTGTTTTCTTTGGTGGCTGCAGTGATTCTCTGTGTTGTAAATGATGTTTTGCACCTTGGCTTGCTTTTACTCTTGTTTTGCACAGCTGACTAATCACACTCTAATGACCAACAGCTGGAGACATTTTCCCTCTTCTAACTAAAACCTTGATGAGGTGAGATGGTGGTCATTTGCAGAGTCTCACCAGCTTTGATTTGACCTCTATTCCATGACATTATTGAAAAATGTATTTTCAGTTAAATGAACAGCAGTACTCTATGATGTACTACTTCATATGTTGTGAGGTAAACCTGAGCTTTGATATTTTTGTGCTCCTTTTATCTGAATGGAAATACGGCCAGAGTTAATTTACAGCAGTATTAAAAAAAAAAAAAACGCCTTTGGATGTGAACCTGAACAGACTGGAAAGTCCTTGGACTATTTTTTTATCAATACATAACAGGTGTGAGTGAGTTCATAGAGGAATACGTCAGGGTAAAGGGGACAATCCTCTGTCTACTGTACATTCCTGCTCCTTTCAAAACACCTGGTGTGCATGAAGTGATATCACACCTCTGCTTTTCTGGAAACGTTTTTTAGGTGTCAAAGGTATTGGGACAGTTTCTTTCATTTTAATCTGAAAGAACTCCATGCACATTTGAGCTTCAGATGGAATGAATGAATTTCCTACTTTGTCTTAATTGCTAAACTTTGTTGATTGGTAGTAGATCTGCATAGCAAACTACCTCACCTGTCTCTAATCCCTCACTAGTCCATTACTCCAATCCACATGTGTGCCACAGCTCTGATGAAAGCTTTGCCACTACACCTTGACCAGAGCCCTTCTTGCACTTTTTCATATGCAAGTCAGTTGAAATATTTCTGATTGACTTCTGAGCCTTTGATTGATGGATTGATTGCACTGTGCAGACAGCACCATTTCTTCATTGCCTGACCCTACACACCTACAGGAAATTTATAAGTATTCTGTTGACTGAGTGCAACAACTTTACTTTCTCAAATGAACAGTGTGTCAGTGGTTTGTTGAACCATGAGCTGCTCTGATCTGCCTATGTTTATGCAATGCTGATCTGAATATACAGGCTCATGGAACCGGCTGTCGACTGCATCTGACACATACACAGACCAGCACCTGGAGTGGTGCAGTGCAATGTTAGCCAGCAGGGGGCAGTATCAGAATCTATTGTGACAGCAAAAAAAAAAAGCATCGGAGATCTGTCATTCATTTAGGGGGATGGCATTGGTGGGATTTGGGTGGTGTTTTTGCTGTCTGATCATCTTGGCCTGGTCAGTCTAATGACTTATACAGATGCTGAGAGACCTGCTTCATGTTTGGAGCATGAAAGTGAAGATGAGAGTGGAAATGTTGCAACAGTCTGGCCTGGGGCTGGAGTTCTGTGGGTGTAAAATTTGCGCAGCCTGGTTCTTTAGATTCACTGTCTGTCTAAAACAAAGGGTGCCTGTGTGCAGTCAATATGCAGGAGAAACACTCTCCCCTCTCCTCTTTCTTGGGATGGCACTGTAAGCACACAACAAACCCACTCTTGCCTCACTGTGGATTACTGATTACAGCATTGGATGCACGGGCAAAAACAGGGGTTTTGACCTTTGAACACACAGCACTTACTCGAGCATTATCTTCGGCAAGACTTGACACTACACACACCTGGGTCACATGGAGGCCTTTTGCCATCAAGTGTTACTGTTGGGTAAAACAAACAAAACCTAGCTATAGATCTTTATTCATTCAATTTTTTCATACAATCGAAAACAATTGACCATCCTTTTCTGCACAGTGCCGGTTGCAGTCCAGTTAACATCTGTAATATTAACATCTGACATTAGACCAACCACAGAATATATATAGATGGGCTAGCTGATACACTAATACACAGATATAACTTGACCTTTTTATATTTTCTGACTTGTGCAGAAATAATTTCCCCGACCTACAGTCCCCGCTCCTCCGCGACAGTAAATATTAACTCTGAGTTCGATTGCTTCTTTCTCTGAGTCTCTGAGTCACGTGGGGCTCGTCTGTTTTCGTTTCACTTCCCGATATAAAAATAACAACAGATCTAAGCTTGCAGCGGGAGCACTGCGGAAACAGACGGCGAAGTGGCGCTATCTCCTGGTAATCCTGCCTCCAACATAAATTTTACATAGGTAGGATGACTGATACTCTCTGTGTAAAACGCCTTTTCTTAATTTTACTCTTCCTTACAGGGATAGGTTACCTGGGCAAAATGGAACGCAGCTGTGGGTCAGTGAATGCATCGCTGTTGAAGCTAATTTGCTAGCTAACTGGCGAGCCATTGCCTGACTTAGCTAGCTAACATTAGCTGATTTAGCAGTTATTAACAGTACCACGTTTTGTTTGTATCTAGCTGAGGTTGCAGAGTGGTAGCACTGACGGCTAGCTAGCAAGTTTTTAGCTGGCAAAGCCAGTCTTAGCGTTGGCGTTTAGGTTTTCAGTTAGCAAGTTAACACTGGCTAGCTTATTACAAGTCGCTGTCCGGTATTAACTTGGAAATGCAGCACATATTGTCTTAAACTGCTTGTTTAGTTAGGTATTGTATGCTAAACAGCTAGCCAGCTTGTTCTGTTCACTATCCAGAGATTTCCAGCAGCGACAGCTCAGCAAATCCTTCTAAAAGGACATTAGATAATATTCTAGTTGTGCTTTTTTCAAATTAAAAGGGCATAACTCCAAACTCTTGTATAACATTATCCACTGAGAGGAACAACGTCAGTGGAATGCTACTGGATTTACTGAAGATAAGCTGGCGAAGTGTAGTGGCCAGACTGCTAGCCATTTAAGTCGAGGATGGATTCATGAATTCATCTACAGGGCTTGCTTTCAAACTCCTGCCATTTATTTATGTGTACTAGTTGTTTATATACCTTTGCTGGTCATCAGAGACGTTCATCGTCGTAAACGAATGTGGTTTATGTTTGATAAGATCCGGCTAACATGCATGGCCGACCTGGTGAGCAACGTATTTACCGGTGGCTAAATCAGTAACCTGACGAAGCAGAGTTCTCGTCACTTATTCACCTTGGTCGATATTTTGTACCATACAACGTTGTAGGAACAGGCAACCGCGTCTGTTATTGATATTTTACGTCCATTCGTGTCTACTGGTGACCGCTACCTCTTAATGTGTTGTTCTATCCGTTTTCTATCGGATTTTCCCAGTATTACTGCAATGCCATCTGTATAATAGATCGGAAAGTGCAACACCAGTCGTAATTGTGAAATCGTTGACCAAACTTGTTAGTAAGACAAGGGGTGAAAGACTGCAGTGGTGTGGGGCAGGAAACGTGGACCTGCATGTCAAAGGTCTGACCTCACGTCTTATCAGCGTGTTTTCCCCCCTGCTGCTCTGGACTCACTAACTCTCCACGACCCTACTGCAACGACCGCTACAACCCTTCCCCCCAACGGCTTCTGCTGCTGCTACTGCTACCATTACCGCTTCCCCCAGCGCTACTACTGACGACTTCCCGTTACCGTGAGTCAAACTACATTATGTAACACTTTGTTGTCCTTCCCACTTCTCCAGAAGTCCCTTCAGAGCCGTTTCCTGATGATCAGGGAGTAACTTTCCAAGCTTTCCTGATTTCCTGTTTTTATGATTTCCTCTAGTGAACTCACTTTGTTACAGTTGAGCTGTAAAAGTAAAGTCTGATTGATCTGGCTGCTTCACTGGCTAAGCTGTAGCTGGTGCCCCCTGGGCCCCATGCAGTTGGCTGGTGTTGCCCATGCAGGTGGGTGGAGGCAGATTGGCAGACGGGGCTACGGTGGGGCATTGTCTCTGGGAGCTACAGTGGCTCAGAGCTAAGAGCAGCGTGCAAAACCTGAAGATGCAGACTCTCCAAGAGGGAGATCCAAGCTCTTGGTCAGAGACAATAAACAGGTTTCCATTGAGGTGTGTTTCAGAATCGCTCTTGGTGTCTCTTCGTTACGTACCCCATTGCTGTGGAGTTTCCCCATGCTCAGTCGCACATGTGCTTAGTCTTCATAGCTTTTAGACAGTGATAGTTTTAGACATTTTGATGTATGCAGGAACATGCAGCCAGGATTTGAATGCACAGCCTTGCGGTTGAGCACTGCCCTAAGCTACCACACTACACAGTGTGAGATTGGGATGCGTTTTTGCTGTAGTAGATCTTGATACTACACAGTGCACATCACAACAACTTGGTGTGGTCCAAGAAGAGGCTCATGTTGGTGACCAGGAACCATTCAGAGATAAACCGTGTGTTCTGCCGTGGGGGAAAAAGCACTCGTCTTCAACCAAAACTTCAACTCCTTGAAATTGTCGCTCTGGTCTCAACTGACAGTGTCATGTTATTCTAGGCTTTCTTTTCCAATGTGCAGCAGAATTTGTGTAATTCCTACATTTGGAGGTAGATGGCGATAGAGTGCTAAATAGGGCTGATGTGCTCATGAAGAACCACTGCAGTAAAAGCCTCTTTGTTTTTGAGGTATGATTGAGTGCTTGTTTTCACACAACACGTGGTGTGTTGTGTGACCTTGTGTTACTGTGTCTGGCAGGGCTCATGCAGTGGGAGTTTATGTTAAAGTAGGCCAGCTCTTGATAGGTGCTGCACAGTTCTAAGGAGGTGAAATGTTCCCTCAGTATTAACCTGCACATATTCTCTCTGATTGTCATGGTGTTTGGTGTCAGTAGCTACAATAGCGAGAGCGGTGCTGGACCTGCCCCCTCTGCTGACCCCACCCCCAGCCCTGCCCCTGGCCACGCCCTGTACAGCGTGAGGAGCTCAGCTATGGTTGATGTGAGCAAGTGGCCCCTGTTCACCCTGCTGGGGGCCCAGGAAATCGCCTCCATCCGACAGGCATGCATCTTTGGCACCTCCGCCAACGAGGCCATCTACATCACCCATGACGACGAGGTGAGGCCCAGGGTCACAAGGGAGTGTTTGTGGAGTTTGTTCATGGTTGTAATTGGTTGCAAGAATTTTCTCATCAGACGCATTATGTTGGATGATAGAGAGTTCAGATGTAATTCCATAAAGAACCTGCTATGGTTAAGGTTACAGTCCCTTATCAGCTTCTTGTGAATAGAGACTTGTATGAACATCAGCTGGACCTTCTCTGTAGGTCACTAAGCTGACTGTTATAAGATTAAAAGATGAAGATGAAGAGGAAGGTCAAACACACCTTTTTCCCTTCTTCATCATCCTCGTTGCCCTTCAATATCTCTTGCAATCTGGAAGGATTGGCCAGGCATTGGCACTGAAAGTCTTTGTTGTCTCTATGAAACATCACAAACGCTTTCTAAAGCTTTGAATTAGGCCATTGTATTTGTAGTGCCTGCCTCCTAATGCAGCCAGAAAAGGTTTGCGTTCCTGAAGGTTGAGTGTGTCAGTCTGTGCTCAGAAGAGGTCTCTCACCTGTAGCTCCTTGGCCTCGCTGCTCGTCCGCAGGTGTTTGTGTTTGGGCTGAACTGCAGCAACTGCCTGGGAACGGGAGACAACCAGAGCACCATCACGCCCAAGAAGCTGGAGTGTTTGAGCGGGAAGAAGGTGGCGAGCCTCAGCTACGGCAGCGGCCCCCACGTGCTGCTGGCCACTGAAGGTACGCTCCACAGCGTGGCCGTGCCTCAGAAAGGAGCTGTTGTGTGTGTGTGTGTGTGTGTGTGTGTGTGTGTGTGTGTGTGTGTGTGTGTGTGTGTGTGTGTGTGTGACGTCTGTGTGCTGAGCTCTGTGGCATATCACAGATCCTGGCATGTGTTTTTTAGGGTGTTGGGCAAGACTCGTAACAAAGTTACGTATATGAACAAACTATGAAAGCATATTGGTGAATTGCCAGTCAATGTTGTTGATCACTGTTGTGTAATAGTGGGATGACTGTGAGATGTTCTACATGTGATAGAAAGTGAATAATGGGACCAGATATTTTTGGGCACCCCCCCCCCCCCCAGGTCTTATGGGTACAGCACTATTCTTAACAAATTAAATTACTTATTAACATTACTGTTATACCTTGGAATGTGGAGGGAATCAGTCTTCACAGCAGACGGAGGGGTACACAGCAGGAGTACATGGAGAGGGTTGTTGCGGCAGGAAGTGAGACACTGAAGTTCTGCCCCTGAAGGGTCAACAGCCACTGTTCACTTCTGTTGCACTGATTGCCATTCACTCACTAAGGCACAGCAATTACACAATGGCCAGAGCTCAACTCTGCTTTCATTATTGGTACTAATCAGTTAATCCTGGACATTAACCTGTTTAAATTCATGGTATGTCTTTGTAATCATTATCTACATTCCCTTGTCATATCCCTTGTCTTCACCTCTCATGACTTCTGCTCGTCCGCCTTGCAGAGGGCGAGCTGTATGCCTGGGGACACAATGGCTACAGCCAGCTGGGCAACGGCACAACCAACCAGGGCGTGTCGCCCGTCCTGGTGTCCGCCAACCTCCTAAACAAGAAGGTGACGGAGGTGGCGTGTGGCTCGCACCACTCCATGGCCCTGACCTCGGAGGGAGAGGTGAGGCGGGCTGGGGGGGTGTGGGCCGTCAGCCAAAACCTTCACCCTTTTCCCTCACTGTATACCTGAGGAGCGAGGGGGGGAGTAGTGAAGGGTGGAAGGCCTGTAAGTACAGTACAAGAAGGAAAACGAGTCTGGGTGTAATATGGAAATGCCTTTTGATTCACTTTTCCTTTTGTTTCTTAGAAGTGAAGGATTTATGACTGAGTAGAAATTATGTAAAAGTGGTTTACGTAATTAGCAGGCATAAAAAGCGAGGTTGACTGAGTTTCCTTCCAGCAGCATTAATGCTGCTTGTGAGGCCTCGTAGGGGATCTTAAATGGCCACTGCTCGCTCATTTATGCAGCTTACTCAGAAGGGGGGTGCGGCTAGCTCCAGGCTGCGCCCACTCAGAGATAACGGGGGTTCCCTGTGGGCCAGGTGATGGGTGATCAGGATCAACCACCTAGTAGAGCACCTCTCCAAACAGCAAGGAGGTCCCAGCCTGATGTCTTGGAATATTCTCTGGCCTGCTTCATGGAATTCTGGAAGTTAATCCCATAAACCCTGGCCAGTCCTGCAAACCTTTCTGTTCTGTGGATAAGGGTTTTCTTTGTCAGATGTTTTGTGTAACCCTGAATGTTTTCACAGTGAGTGAAAAGAGGTTGCCAGCATAAGTCCTGGCGTGTGGGTTCATTGATGCAGCCCCACCCCCAGCCTGTTCTGATTATGCTGTCAGAACCAGCATGTGCCTGCATGGCTCCTCCTCCAAAGTCAATGCTAACTCTGCTGTCAGTCATTGGCTGTAGTACCTGTGCTCAGTATGAATATGTTATCTGCTGATGCTTTGTAATGATTGAACCTGGCACCTGGAAATGGTGATGGTGGTGTATGTTTTTGTTGTTTATAACATGTGACATATGTTGCACTGTAGCAGTGTTTCTATATGACAAATATCCACCTGTGCGCACTTAAAAAAAAAAAAAAAAAAAAAAAAAAGTTGCTCTGGAAAAGGGTGTCTGCCAAGCAGAGTTAAATGTCATCTTCCATGCCAGAAATGGCCTTCATTACAAGGGAAATGAAAGCATGGTAATAAGATTTGCAGACCTGATGGAATAGTAGCAATAACTTGTGAACAATACTGAGCTGTGTGTGTGTGTGTGTGTGTGTGTGTGTGTGTGCATGTGTGGGGATGTGCATAATGTAATGGGAGTATGTTTTAGTAATGTTTAAGTTAGTCCATCTGCATAATGTGTACAAATTAATCAGAAAAATGGGTAACCTCTTGAGGTCAAGATTAACATTTGACAGAACTATAAACTAAAGACTGAATTTTCTTGCATTGGTGTTCATATTGAATCGGTCCTTGATTTCCTGGAAGGCTTGCATTGTAAGGCTCCTTGACTTTTCTTCATGGTGATGCATATGCTGAGTATGCTAACACTTGCTCTACTTCCAGGTGTACGCCTGGGGCTACAATAACTGCGGCCAGGTGGGCTCGGGATCCACAGCCAACCAGCCCACGCCCCGGAAGGTGTCCAACTGTCTCCAGTACAAGGTGGTGGTCAGCATCGCCTGCGGACAGACCTCCTCCATGGCTGTGGTGGACAACGGGGTGGTGCGTGAGCGCGTCCGACTGTCTGTCTGTGTGACTGCTTCCAGCTCCTGTGTTCAGACCGTCTGTGTGTCTGTCCATCTGCATGTCTGCTACAGTCTCTGATGAGCGTCTGTCTGTCTGTCTGTCTGTCTGTGTGACTGCTTCAGGCTCCTATGTTCAGACCGTCCGTGTGTCTGTCCATCTGCATGTCTGCTACAGTCTCTGATGAGCGTCTGACTCTCTGTCTGTCTGTCTGTGTGACTGCTTCAGGCTCCTATGTTCAGACCGTCCGTGTGTCTGTCCATCTGCATGTCTGCTACAGTCTCTGATGAGCGTCTGACTCTCTGTCCGTTTTCCAGGTGTACGGGTGGGGCTACAACGGTAACGGCCAACTCGGGATGGGGAACAACGGGAACCTGCTGACCCCATGCCGGCTGGCGGCCCTACAGGGCTACTGCGTCCTGCAGGTAAGGCCACACACCTGGGCCCCTCCCCCATAGCCCTGTCTAAAGCCAATCCAACTTTTGCACTAAACGCGAGGTAGGACGCACTAGAGTTGTGCCTCAGGGAAGGCCAGGGTGCAGGAAGATGGGGCGGAACCTGCACGCACAGGCAGCTCTGACCCTTCCTGCTTTAACAGACTAAACCTTCAGACAGGCTCCCGCTAACGCGTGACTGTCCGGAGACGTTTTGTGCCTGGCCGGTTTTGAGGCCGCGGCGAGGCCCCTGGGTTTGGTGACGCGGGCTGCGCTCTGCCTTCCAGATCGCCCTGGGCTACGCGCACTCACTTGCACTAACAGACGAGGGCTTGCTGTACGCCTGGGGGGCTAACACCTACGGCCAGCTGGGCACGGGCAACAAGAGCAACCAGCTGAACCCGGTCCAGATCATGGCCGAGAAGGAGAGGTAAGTGCCTGCCGGGGTTGCCGTGGAAACGTGACGCGGTGACCCACCTGAACACTAACACTGAGGCGGGAACAACCCTCAGCCGTGTCCTGTCCCTGTGCTCTGAAGTACTGAGTGCGGCAGTGTAATGCCTAAACCAGCCCTCCTACCCGCTCTCAATCAGAGCAACCCTAATATACACAAATATGTTTATGAGGATTATATAGCCTGTGAGATTCTGTTTACTCCTGACTGTGGACAGCACTCGCACAGTTTTAAGGGACAGGTTTACAGGGCAGAGATGTAGTCAGGGATAGCTTTATGGTGACTGAGGGTTTGCTTCTATAGCACTGTGTTACTAGGAGTAATACTGGTGTTAAGACGCTGTGATACAGTGCCTATGTATAGCTGGGCATCGAGGCCTCTGCCTCTGGTCTCTGTACCAGTCCCCTTTCTGAGCTGGCCGAGTTTGTGGGATGAGGGCAGTCTGTTTAGCCTCATAAAAAGAGCAGAACTCTGGTCTAAATGAAAATTAGCATGATCAAGAACCAACGTTTTGTTTTTTTTCCCCTAATGTAATGTAATTTTTTTTGGAATGTATAGTAGCACCTGCACATCGATGTTAGCGCTAGTTATCGCAGTCCTCTGGTGCTGACAGCATGTTGTGTAGGGTGTAGTCTGCTGTGTTCAGCTTGTTCCATTGATCTGCAATGTTGTTGGATGCGCTTTTGAACTCTTGTAAAGTTACCCTGGAGAAGAGGGTCTGCCGAGTAACAGAACGTAAACGTCGTACACGCAGTCACTTCAGGCACACGCTGCAGTGTGAGACTCTGCTGCCACTTCCCTGTCTCCTCTTGAATGGCAGGATAACCGCGCTGTTGTTGCTGCAGACCTCCACACTCTGCCAGACTCATCCAGAATAACGGCTTTTGTCGGGTGGCAGGTACATTGTGTCTGTCGCGCAGAGCGGATTAGGGGTTAAATAGCAAGGGAAAGCTGTTGAGTTAAAACGCTGATTTAAAGCCTGGCCTTAATCTCCCGCCTCTTGTTTTTTTTGTGCCATTTTGCACTGGAATGAGGAGGGAGGGTCTGCAGAGCGAGTGTTAAGCAGAGCGCCTCTGATGCTAAAAGCAGGCTAATGGGCTGGAGTAATGGGAGGACACAGAACAGTGTGCTGACTCAGAGCTGACACCAGGCTGTGACCCATGGACACACTGACACTCTCAGAGCTGATGCCAGGCTGTGACCCATGGACACACTGACACTCTCAGAGCTGATGCTCTTGGACCCATGGACATGCTGACACCCCCCCCCCCCCCCCCCCTCCTGGCCCCTGCAGGATCGTGGAGATCGCGGCCTGCCACTCCACGCACACGTCGGCGGCGAAGACGCAGAGCGGCCAGGTGTACATGTGGGGGCAGTGCCGGGGCCAGTCCATCGTGCTGCCGCACCTCACACACTTCACCTGCACCGACGACGTCTTCGCCTGCTTCGCCACGCCCTCCGTCATGTGGCGCCTGCTGTCTATGGGTGAGGAAGTGTGCGTGTACACTGCTGATGTGATGCAAAATCACAGTGTGGAAACAACCTTGCAAAATGTGCCCTCTCTGCTGGAGCGGACTAAGCAGCAGGGGTGGTATTGGGCATTTATACTGCTCAGGGTGTTGCTAGCTGATTCGACAGGAGCCAGCTTACCCGAGGAAGAGGCCAATGAACCAATAGATGCACAGGGGGCTGACATGGCGTGGCACATGTGGAAAGTTCCAGACCTAAAGCGATTCCTTCCTCCCCACAATTAGCAGGGCCCTAATGTTCCAATGTGCAATGAGCCCTCCAGCTGAGTAGGGTTCCCGCACATAGCGCTTTTCAGTGGAGAGCAAAGGTCTCTGATTTGTGGCACATAGTTGCTCCATCTATGAAGTCTCATGTTCCTGTTCCTGTCCCTGCTGGAAGGCCCAGGAGTTGAGCTCCTGTTTACCCCCTTTTGTTCCCAGAGCACGATGACTTCCTAACGGTGGCCCAGTCCTTGAAGAAGGAATTTGACAGCCCAGAGACATCAGACCTCAAGTTCCGGGTGGACGGGAAGTACATCCATGTCCACAAGGCGGTTCTCAAAATCAGGTGACACATTCTAGAAGGCGGACGTGCTCCTCTGGTCACCATTCCAGCCTCGCTCAGAACACGAATTGTGGCGCAGGGTCTCAGCCAGAGTAGCTTACAAAGTAAAGTACATGAGTGCACATAAGGTCACACACATAACAGCATATGTACAGAGCACGTCTGATACATTTGAACTGGGTGGCATTGCAACATTAAACCATTCAACGCTAGAGTAAGTATAGCAATGTGCTAAGGAGGCTGAAGTGGCACAGCAATCCAGCAGCCATCAGGAGCCTGAGGGCAGAGCTCTTACACAGCCCACAGCAGGAATCACAATGCTGGACGTAGAGTGCTTAATTGGATTGGGTAACTGCAGGTAACCATGGGAGACCTGCACATTTTCTAAATTTGTGGTTCGGGTTGTGGTCCAAAACGAACATATCACAGGCTGTGTGTTGGGTAATTCATCAGTTAAAGAAACTGATAATGTGTTTTAGTTTTAGTAGTGTAAATCTTAAGTTCACTGGCACAGAAACCTAATGAGGGACAGTTACATTAAACACGGTAATGGACAAAGTGAATATGGCCAGGGGTCAGTGCCACATGTTGAACAATAATCCAAGAGTAAAGCTGGATGTACAGAAACATTTGGGCATTATCAATAATGACGAAGTATACAGACTATGCTATGGAATGCATTAGGATTATGGCATTGCAGTGGGTTGTCTTGCACATTGCCTTTTCTTTTTCTAATCTTAATTGCATTTTTAAATGGAAGCAGGTTCGGGTCTGTTTTTGGTTACTGTCACGGGGGTCGGTTCTGACTGCGGGAGCAATGCACTGCGACAGGATGTTGTGGTGCAGTTGCATTTTGTGGTGGTGTGCGCGGGGGCGGGGGGATGTTGTAAAAATCCTGCAGAGGCACAGCTAAGCACCATCCTGTCTGTGCAGGTGCGATCATTTCCGATCCATGTTCCAGTCCCACTGGAACGAGGACATGAAGGAGGTGATCGAGATCGACCAGTTTTCCTATCCCGTCTATCGCTCCTTCCTCGAATTCCTCTACACTGACAATGTGGACCTGCCCCCTGAGGACGCGATTGGTGAGACCTGTTTGACTCCGCCCACCACACAGCCCCGCCTCCTGTGACAAGCTGCCTGAAATATACCCATTGGTTAATTTCACTCTACAGGAATCCACACTTAAACATACAACAGTAAAAACAATTTGCCAAAATGTACACGCAGCTCATTTAAGGTAAAAAAAGAGCAAAGTAAAATGCTCTACTCTGCCCCCTGCAGGCCTGCTGGACCTGGCCACCTCGTACTGTGAGAACCGGCTGAAGAGGCTTTGCCAGCACATCATAAAGAGGGGGATCACCGTGGAGAACGCCTTCACCCTGCTGTCCGCTGCTGTCCGCTACGACGCCGAGGTCAGCCTGCCAGTCACAGAATCATATCCTACCCATCTCAGCACCATAAGCATCAACCTGCTGAGGGGTTCTGCTTTCTCAGATCCCAGTCATTCACATCTGTAGCGTTTGATTCCTAATAAAAACTGTTGTGTGAACATAATCCTGAAATAGGTTATCCATTTCCATTTGGTCATGGCATAATGTAGCAAACTTTCATCAAAGGCCTGTTTTCTCACATGTTTTCTTATAGTTCTCTTGTTTTTCCACTGGAAGGCAGCGAATGGCTTCATAAATAATGTAGTTCTAGGTCAGGGCCTGTGAGGGTCCTCCTGCAAGGTGCAGTCCAACATGCGCAGCCTACCCTTGACATTTACATTTATTTATTTAGCAGACGCTTTTATCCAAAGCAAAACCTGACCTCCTCTCCTGTTTTTTGCCACCAGGACCTGGAGGAGTTCTGCTTCAAGTTCTGTGTGAACCACCTGACGGAGGTCACCCAGACGGCGGCGTTCTGGCAGATCGACGGGAACATGCTGAAAGAGTTCATCTGCAGGGCCAGCCGCTGTGGAGCCTTCAAAAACTGACCCCTCCCCTCACCCCCACAGCCCCGGGAAACCGCAAATGACTCTCTGCACCCCCTCCAGAGGCGCTGCTACTGCAGGAGCCTGCTCCTCCACTCAGACAGGGGGCGCTCTGGGCAGGGTTAATTTCTCTCGCGCACCTGCTGTGAGTTTGGGCCTCACTGCTATTGGCTTCAGCACGAGACGGGCACCGCAGAGCAAGCTGCACCCGACCACACGAACATGTACCTAAGGAATTCTGGGGGAGACTTGGTCCTGCTTCTCCTTTCCTGTGAGTTCAGGACACAGTTTCAGGATGCTAGCTGTATTCTGTTGTACAGTGATGACACTTTAGGAAGGGGTGATCGTTATTCATTCATTTTTCCCCTCTTTCCCTACGTGACCAATGGAAGGATGTCTGCCTGTGGTTTAGAGAACGGCAGTAGTCCTTCTGAAAGCTACAAACTGGAGGATGAAGGAAGGGGGTGGGAAGGAGAATGTCCCCCCCGCCCACCTGATGTGCAGTAACTTCTGGGAAATGGTTGTTGTGGCCCCTGGGGCTGTTCCAGACACTGGCTGTCCCTCAGCATCATTGCGACACACTGACTGAAACGCACTGTGGGTTGGCCCGTGGGGCTACACCTCTAAACAAGGTCACTGGAATATGTCTGGGCTTAATTTCGTGGTGAATCCAGGTGTGTGGGTTCAGGTGCAAAGGACAGGTAACCTGAGCCCCTGGCTGTGGTGCTCTCACCTGAGGTTCAGGGTCTGATGCCGTTAACTCAATCATTCCTCCTGTTGATTTGATATGAAAGTTTACTATCTGTGGAGATGGAGAGTATGAACGTTTTATTTCTGTAATTCATTATCAGGATGTAATTAAGTTGCACTTTACATAGGGAAAAAAAAATCATCTGAGAAAGTGATGTAAGACTTCATACTCTTTAAATTAGAAGTGCTGTCTGTAGTCCTGCCTGCGTTCTGGAGTGAGATGTGATCTTTCCTGTGATGCAGCTTTGCGCACAGCGGGTGACCAAACGGAGCAGACGGCAGTGGCAAGAAGTCGCGCTGCTGTGGGAAGCTCCACTCCGTTACAGGCTCTGCACATGCAACACTCATCAATACTACTACAATACTCATTGCTCTACGGTTTATACTTCAGGCCAGGGTTGGCTTCTGCAGCTACTCGCTTCATGAATAACTGACATTATGCATTTCAAGGATTAATGTGAAGAGAAACCAGTGGCGTTTTGTCTTTTCAGGAGACGTCAACCTTTACCGCACTGATGTCTGCAGTGGCTTCCAGTGCTTCCTCTGGCTGGAAGGGCTTAAGCACTTGCACGCTGTGTTTTTACCCATGAGCCTCTAGTGCCGCACTTCTGTTACCTTGAACATTAACTGCTTCAGTCACTGTTTTAATGGTTTGTCACGGGTGTTGCTGTAGCTATCTGAGTAAAGTGTGTAAATGCACCTGGGTGGTAATGACATCAGCTGTAGTGCTTATTTCAGTGGGTTAGAGGCCACTTGCTAGTGCATTTTGTTATATCGAGTTTGCACTACATGTAGAATGTACAGGAATATGAATGATCTGCCTCCATGAGCTTTTTAGAATTTAAATTCGAGTTAAGTTTGCAAATTTTAAACCCATTAAAGTGCTTTGTTACAAAGGTTACTTGGTGTAAATATAATTTAGTCCTGTTTTCTCCCTGAGTGAACTGGAGTCTGTTCTGAGCAAACGGGAAGTGACGCACGGACCAATCACGTGGCACGCTTTCCATCTTTGGTCTGACTGCTTGTAATTGGATAAAAACTGCACTATTCAATTGTTTCTCTTTTTTTATAGTAAATCATATATAAAGCATTCTACAGTAAACGTCCCTTGTATTTATCTGTTTAAAAGTGATACAGAAATACAAAAGTAGGGTGTTCCCCATATGGCAAGGGTTCGAGAAATGGCCACGTTGTTTGTCGATGCTAACCGAGATGCAACAGTGGGAGCACAGATTTGGTTTCGTTTTGACAGGGATAAGGCTGGGTTTGCCGGCTAGGGCTACCTGGTCTCGCCACACATGGACACACTGGCATATGTGAGTCACTTGGCTGTTATCTGTTGAGTAGCGCCAAGTAGTGACAGCATGCAGATGTGTTGGTTTTCATAAGTGCAGAGGTTGCTGTGGTGAGACAAGCCATTGGTGATAGGTAATTGGTGATTCCAAAAACAGGGTTGCATAAACGGCAAAAAGCATTTTTAAAAAAAAAAAAAAAAAAATCTGAAAAAAGAAAAATATAAATGTAATAACTACTCAGATGGTTCTAAGAGTTACTATATCTCAGTTTCAAAAATACTGACCTATAAATCTAGAAATAGAATAAACATATAGAACTGCATAGAGATGTGTTGAATACAATTCATTACAAACACACAATCTGAACAGCAAGGAAAATGAAGAGCACATCAGAGCCTTTGGTATAATGTATGAGTGACGTTTTTTCCATCTCCCAAGTGTTTTATTAACTCAGTGATGGCACATTCAAACATGATAAAAAATAAACAGATGGTAAACAACATTTTAACGAATAACCGTAAACAAATTGCATATCATGCAATTTAATTGTTGCTTAAAAACAACATGGTGTAATATGCACCATTATTTCACATGTCCTCATTAGTAGCATATTCTAAAAAAAAAAAAAGGGTGAGCCCTTGTCAACCTGAGTACTCAAGCAGATGACTGACACAGTGGTAATGAACAGGGCTCATGACCCAAAGGTTGCCAGTTAAATTCCCCAGTGGGACGAGGCTGTTGTACTCTTGGGCAGGCTGCTTACCCTGAATTCCTTTGGTTAATATCTAGCTATATAAATGGATGAAGTAGACTACACAGCTTGCTCTGGATTGGATACGATGGGTGTGCTAAGACAATGTATTACTTAACTGAAAAGTTTGCTAAATGAGTGCTTGTCTGAATTAGAGTGAAACAGGAACTGGAAACATCTGTGGCACTTCAGGACCAGGGCTAGGAAGCCTCTTTGGCCGGAGTCCTGGGGTTGCCTTTGGATCTGCCTCTGGGGGGTTCTGGAGTTCTCCTCAGGAAATGCACTTCATTTTACTGGCACTCTTCATTGCTGACCTGGACTTCTTCAAATCCTCACTCTCCTTCTGGAGGTTGCGCAACCTCTCCTCAAATTCTGGGCACAAGAGGGAAAAGGCATTACTAATCAATCCCTTTCCACTCTCTTAAATGCAGACATGTATCTGTCAGTGCTTTTGGTGTTTGAAAAAAATGGGATATTTACTTCCTTACCATTTTCTTTCTGCTGAAATATTTGTGGCAGCATTCCTGAGGCCTCCAACACTTTCAGAGATAGAGCAAAGTCTGTGGATGGTAAAGGTATAGTAAACACATATAACCTGGTACACACATTAGCACGCTAGACTAATGCAGATGAACATCAGCCAACATCCCCTTCCCCCTCCCTCCACAGTGCTGCCCACCACTGGTCTCCTCACCTTCCTCGCTGGCCTGCTCTGACACGATCCTCTCTGAAATGCTGATCATGGCCGAAATGAACGATGAGAAGATGTGCTCCACACAGCCCGCTTCATGACACTTCCTCCAGAAGAGGGCAGCTGGACCGGGGGGCTCAGGGGAACCACAGCCAGCTATGGCATCTGAAAGCACAACAGTGGATAACATTCAGAAACTCTTATGGCACTCACAATTAGAGTCACACTTGAGCAGTAAAGTGGAGACTCTGGTTCCATTCATGTGTGTACATCCAAATAAAGAACTGGTTATTTCTCCTTCATGTTGTCTGAGGATGCTAAAGGCCTTCAGGCCTCTTATTTCTATAGGTGTCGTACTTTCCCTTGAATGGGTTTTGGTACAGGACACTGCTGTGGACGCTGGAGGCACCTGAGGTTTCTGGGGGGATGGACTCCACACGTTCAATCCTGATTGGGAGCAGGAGACTTGAAGATCCATGGTCCTGCGTGAATAGGCAAGTATCAGTGACCGTGACTGAGAGTGAGCATGCGGCTGTTCCATGGGACTGCAGAGGAGGGCGCTCCAGAACTCACCGAGCCAATGTCTGTGTCATCTCCGGTTCCGTCTCCACTCTGAGGTAGTATCTGGGTTCCTATTAAAAAAGTGTTGATGAAAAAATAAGGTGGTGACAAGGTGTTGATCTCTATGGCAGGTTATGACAGGACCCAGTAAACATTACTGCACATATATGACTCTAGCATCATCTACAGGGCTTTTGTAGCATAACAAATCTAGTAAGGAAAGCAAAGTTTCAACAGTAAATAATTTGAATCTTGCATAGAGTTTGTGATATTCCACAGAAAATCGTGTATTAGAGATGGAAGCAGGAATGTATAGTCATTTTACAAAAAGGCCAGCGCAGAATGATGATCTTGAAGTAGTCGAACTCTCTGCATTACAGAAAGCTGAAACCCTGATGGACTCTGCCCTCCATGTGTGGACTCAGGACTGCTTTTCCACCCGGTTGACCTTTACCTGAGGTTGAAGGGTGCGGCTCATCCTCACAGGGTCTGCGAACAGAGGGAAACGCAGGCAGTGTTTACCAAGCAAACTTTTATTAGGGATTGTCTGAGTGACGCACATGACATTGCTGCCTCAGGTAATACTGTGTGTAATCCAGTAAGAAATTCTGTATCTGGCCAAAGCTTGAAAACTCAGTCAGAATTGGGATTTGAATGTGGGCTAAATCTGGAAAACCTATCATAATACGCAGAGGCACACAGCTAATACACCTCAGATATGCTGTGTGAGCACTGAAAAAAGTTACCATGTTAAATAATACATTGATTTGAACTTTCAAATTGATTTGATTTCAGAGACCACGCTTCTGTTTTCGGTTTGTCTAAATTCCATATGTTAGGTATTTGTTCTGTGGCTTCATGCTTTTATTCATGTTTTTTTAATCATTTAACCATGAAGGTCAAGTGAGGCCTTATTTCTCATGTACTGTGATGACCTGAGGAAACCACACAGATAGGTATGGATTCAACCAAGCTTTCAGTTATAGTAATAAGTATCAGCCAAAACAGTGGCCTGTTTTACACACTGCAGTAAAAGATTCTGTTGCAGAAGGGTAATTACCTTTGATTCTCAAGGTCAGCTGTCATCTGCAAAAGAAATGGCATATAAAAGTTAAAAGAGTTGTGTCTGATCAGGCTGTTAATGCCATTCAGACAATGGTGGTATCACTCCAAACAGCTGGTGTACACAGAGCAGCCAGGGAAACAGTTTTAATGAAATGAAAACACTCTTGTTCCTCTCTCTTTTATATGCATCATATGTGCTTGAAAGTCAGTCTTTACTGTTATTTAAATAATACTGACTGCAGGTCATGTACTGCTAACACTCTTGGATCTGACTGACTACCCATGGTAGGTTCAAGCTCCCGCATTGGGGTGTACCATCACATGTCTCATTCTCTGGCTGTGTGAGTGTAAGCAGATGTAGGTCTGTGGCCTTTCTCCCCTCCCACTCTGTTGTGGTGAGGATGTGGGTAGCGTAGCTCACATTTGGCCCTGAGTCTATGCTGCCCTCCAGGTCTGACTCCAGAGGACCCAGGTCAAAATCAAACATGTTCTGGACTCCACCTGGAACACAGAAACAGAGTTGGAAAATGCATGCTGTGTTCCAGTTAGAATCAGTTAGAAAAACAAATATGCCAGAGGTGCACCTGTCCATGTGTTTTATATCACCATCTTCCAGCTTTGCCTATTTATACTCTTTACTTCATTCTCTGCTCTTTTATTTAAATCCAATAACATTGCTTTTTGTTATTGCTTAGCAGGAGTCCACTGTACAAGTGCACACATAACCACCATATAATGCTGTGTTCAGTTTGTTTCAAATCACACACAGGAAACGTGTACGATGAAACAGGAAACGCATTCTAAGAAAATCTCTTCAATAAAGACACGTCGGCAGCTGAATAGTGCATACACTCATACACGCATTACTGTGGCTTAATGCCATTGGTGTCTGTGTTCAAGAGAGACCTGAGGCTGAGGAAGACTCATCGTCCTCTATCCTCCTGCTGCACTGGTGCTTGCTTTTGCTTCTTTTGGCATCAAACCTGAAACAGTCATTCGGTCAGGGAGGGATCAGGCTAGACAACAGGCTGGACGTTACACTCAGATGGATAACATGCTAAGATGAGGCATTACACTCAGCTAGATAACACGCTAAGACAGGACGATACACTCAGCTGGATAACATGCTAAGACAGGATGTTACACTCACCCGGATAATATGCTAACACAGGGCATTGACACTGAAAACACACTGGCTTACCTTGGTGATGGACCAGGTCTTTTTCTCTGTATTAAGAAAGCAGTAAGGGAAAACATTTTTAATTCAGGCCAAAGTTTTTATTTCACATTTGCTATTTAACGCTCAACAAGGGTGTGGCTTCATGTGAGCTCTAGTTTTTGAAGGAACAAAGATTTCCTCTTTTTATTTTCCTGTCGTGGAATCTCACCTTCTAGAAAGAAATTTCAGTGATGAAACAGAGTCAATGTGCAATTGCAGTGCAATTACGTGTTTATTCTGAAAGCTCTCAGGGGAAAAGTCATCCAACAACTCGCATAGAGAAGTCAGAGCAATTCCAACTTTCAGTAGTGTACATCACAATTTTTATGCAGTGATAAGGCGTGCAACTCTCAAATAGGCGTATATGTAATTTCTAGGAAGTATCCAGGCACAAAAGTTATAATTGTGTTTTGAAATATTCTGTGGTTAGCAGTTAATTAAAAATGAAAAACTCCCTAAAATATATTCTTTTAAACTTGAGCCAGGTGGAACTATATCTGTTGCAGACCGGGTATGGCCTGTGTGCTTCCTTAGAACCACACAGGACAGAAACCAGTCAAGGCCGTGAAGCAGATAATCTGCTCAGGAAAGCTACAACATCCTTAACATTTCAGAAGAGTACACAGAGGGCTTTGTGAAGAATAACCTGAACTGACCTAACCCTAACACCAACACCACTTCAGAGGTAGTGACTTCATGTTACATGAAGAAAACAGCATGCAAGTTTCTACATTAACACATTTTTTAAGCTGACAATTCAGCCCACATGTAAAGTTTAAAGCTCACATTTTAGCGATTGCCTTGGTCCTCTTTTGTTACTAGATGTTGACGCATCAGTTAAAGAGTGAGAGGGGTTTACAATGTAATAGTGTTAGAGTGTGAGGAGGTGTTGCAGTGTGATCGGGGTGTTAGACTGTTACAGTGTGTTAGAGTGAGACAGGGTGTTAGACCGTAACAGGGTGTTGGGTATGAGAGTGTCAAGAGTGTGAGGAGGAATTGCAGTGTGACTGTGTGATGGGGGTGTTACAATAGACTTTGCTTAGCGGACACTCATCCATAGCAAGCTATATCATGTTTACAGACTCACTTATACAGCTGGATATTTATGGAGGCAATCCTGGTTAATTATCTTGCCAAAAGGTACAGTATCTGCAGCCTACCAGGGAAAGGAACCAGCAACATTTAGGTTACCAGCCCAGCTCCTCACTAATATGCCACACTGCTGCACGAAACCACATCCTGTGCTATGAAATTCATTTTTGAAATCCTTCTTTTAAAAAGTCCTCCCTTGTGTGGGTCTAAAATCTTAAAATCATGAAATCTTGCTCCAAGAAGCAAAAGACATGTAACTTGTATCATTTGCAACCAAGTCCCACCTAAATTCCTGAGTAACACCCAGGTCACTTGCAAGTGTTCTGCAGCTCACCGCACTGAGAAGACAGTCCTGTTTAATGTGACTCATTGCATGCATCATGTAGTCTAACATGCATATTGCATGACTCAATTCTCTAAAGAATGTGGGGCAGGTAGCTCTTTTGTGGGTGCATTCTTATTTCTTCCTGGTTTTGCTCTCACCAGTTTCTGTTATCTAACAAAGCTAAATCACATAATGGCATCTTTTTGATCGGTGGACATCACATGAACCACGCATTAATATGTAGCTACAGCTAGCCATTGCTGTTTTTATATTAAACGTACTACTACTGTGACTTGTGATGAGTCTTTACATCTATACTCATCACAAGACAGCACATTAGTAATGTGTAAAACTTTATAGATGTCACTCAAACATAAGTGACATGGCATCTCATGTGAGACTGGATACTGCTTAAAGTATCCCAATGCCCCAGTTTAAAAACCTATCCATGTGCATCTGATCACACTGCGGTTTTTCCTGTGTAGAACGCTTGGTGCACATGAAGTTTAGGGATGCACAGTATCAATCTGTGGTCTGTGCTATAAGGAGCTCTTTCCCTTGATGCACAGACTGGTCATACCACTGATGGTCACTGTCACTTAGACAACCTAGACAACAAACTACACTACCACAACCAAGCCCCCATGCTCATAACGACCATGCAACCAATGATCTCAGCTATAGGGCTTCTTATGGTATGGAATCTAAGAACCTCCATTTACATCTAAAAATATGTTTTTTTAAAGAATCTTTGAATGCATTATGGTCTATTATCCTCCATTTGAAAGAATCACATGGCAATAATGCAATGAATGCAATACATGAAACTTAATCGAAATCATTTGTACTTTTGTCTGCTTCTGACTTCAGTAAAATATTGGGGTCCCCCATCACATGAAACTGACACCCCGCAATACTCACCTTCACTCCAACATTGCTGTCCTCACTCTCATTCTTGTCATCACTGCCTGTCAAGGATCCAGCCGTGGAATGCCTCTCTTTGGAATATAAGAATTATACACATTTCAGAACTGACAAAGCCGACGATGCATTACACTACCACATGAGAATTACTGGTCTGACAGAGCACAGTACAGCAGGATTAAAACAAACATACCATTCACGTCTGCTTGCTTGTGTTTGACACAATATATCCTGACAAAAAAGACATAAAGATGTTAGATTTGAGGTTTCACACAGCATCAGGTTGTCGGGAATTAAAAAGAAGAAACGTTACTCATACACACTTGAAAATGCCTTTGTTGACATCTTCCACCTTCTCAGCATGGTCCTCCAGAGCGCACAGGAAATGGTAACTCCTTTTGCATATGCCCTTCTCACACCCGACAGTGGCACCCAATTTTTTGCATTTGGGACATTTCTGTAAAGAACAACTTGAAACTGAATTTCTACCACTAGAAGCCGTGTCCATATGCAGTGGCCTGACAGGACCCCGCTGTCACTGAAGCACAGAGATGCAGGCCAGTCAGGACCAATCACATCTTATCCACACTGGCCTCCACTCTCCTTCCGGCCAATGAGAGAGAAAACACCTTAGCAGAGCTGTGCTGTTCACACTGTGGATACAGCATACAGCTGCCCACCTGCACAGGTGCCTGCAGGTATAGGCAGTGATTGGTTATCAGGCAGGGCTAGTGGTCAGCCTGAAGGAGGACTGCAGGGAAGGGGCAGGTGTAATCCCGCTGCTGCCTTGTTGAGTGCCATACGTACAGGTTCACTATCATCCTGTGATCCCTGACAGCTCTGCACCGGTGGCTTCTCCATCTCAAACTGTCCTTGACTTTAAAATGTATCTCCCATATTGGAATGACACGTTTTTGGGGGTTTTTTTTTGGCATGTTTCTTACAGGGTCTATAGAAAGGTATGCCCTCCCTGCCCCATGACTGACACTTTTTCACCTTCATAGCAGTCCTCCAGTTACCGATCTGCTTCAAGCAAAAGGGCACAATCTGTAAATGGGTGTTTTTACATCAGCTGAACGTCATTCAAGATTTATTTATTAACAGCTGAAATTATGGCGTTCGCCTGTGACAGCCGATTCCATAGGGGCTGTCACAAACAACTGTGGTTGCTTTTACAACAGAAAATAATGAATAAAGTATTTTATGTGAAAATATATCTGGTAAAATAAAAAGCAAATGCTACAGCAAACGTAAACAACTACAATTTTAAAACCATTAGCTGCTCCGCTTCTAGATATTTGTTTACTTTTCCTGCTCACTTGCATTCACTGCGCTGCCAATGGAATGCGGTTAGGCGAATTACGTCTGCATCGCGATTCAAGTGTTAGAACTTGTCGCACGATAATGAGTCAAATTCTTTCTCACTCATTCATGAAAATTACCAAAACATGAATCACAAATTCTTAAGCAAACAATTGTACAACAAAAGAAAAGTTTAGTTTTGAAATGCAAAACGCATCCACTTCAAAAAGGTTAAAGTGTGTTACAGAATCCCATATTTATTTAGTAGTTTTTATATTTGATTCATCCCTGTGTACTCAGAACATTGACAATATCGTTTGTTTCCCCGCTGAGATACTTTAATGAACAGATAAATGTTTAGAAAACAAAATAAAATCCAAACAAGAATGACAAATAGCAGTATCGTACCAGTCTCCTTCCCCTCCTTATCTCCTCTCGGACATCATCCAAAGCAAAACCGAGCAGATCATCACCATCAGGCGTATCTGGGTTGACGAGATTCGATGAATAATACTGTAAAACAGTACATACAACGCACAAACAGGTCAGTGGGAGTTGGAATATCCGATACAACATGTCTTAAATACATTGCCTGACATGGAGACAAACGCACAGCAAAACATTTTTCCAGCAGGATTCCGCTTCGGTCTCGTACCAGCTAGAAAGCAGTGACTACCCCAATTCATGTGCCCCTACTGTATTACAGCCTGTCTGATGGTTTCGCCGGGGGAGACGTAGATAACGCATTCACGACTAAAAATCGATACTTCCACTTACCAGGCAATTTTCATGCGCCACCACGTTGTCTTTCTTTAGAAGTGGCCCAATGATTTTTGACTCTTCGGAACTATGACAAAACCCACAAACTAACGAGTCTCGATTCATTGTATAACTGAAAACTGCTATCTCTTTCCCCTCTACAATAGCTCTAACAGACGTAGCTGCGCTGGAGATCACACGGTGAAATGGTTTGTGAATTCAGTTTCGATTTCCTAAAACACCGCCCTGCCCAGCGACTGGATCATCGCTAGCAATCTACTTAGATATTAACGTAATAAAAAAAATGTCCAGGCTTCATGTTATATGCATGGCCTCGGAGACGCCGTGTGGTAGCAAAACGTAGCTGCAAGACTTGTTGTGATGTTGTGGTCACCTGCCCATACACTATTCCCCGACGACCGTGTTCTTATGTGACCATCACAGTACAATACCCACGCAGACAATTTAGCCAGTGAAATACTAACGAAGAGACTGATCATTTAGCGGCCGGTCATAAATGAGATGTCTCATATGGTTTAGCTATCGCCACTTGTCCGTAATACTCGCACTCGTTCGACGTTAAATGACTTGGTTTGTGATTTTATTTTCTTTATATCCGCTGTGCTCAAACACGGAAAACATTTCGTCTGGCTAGTTTGTTTCATTCTATATAGACTAGAACACGTAGCTGGTTAACTGACAAGCTGTGTATTTGTTTGCTATTCTTTCTGTCTTTTTTTTTTTTTTTTTTACTTTATCGAGTGATACAGTTTGGGAACAGAAGCAAACGATCGATCACTAAAATTTGGCAAATATACAAACCAAGCTGTTACTGCACGGTACTATGTCCGAACTCTCACAGCATGTCAATGCTTTCTCTGTTAGACAGCTACAAAACATCCGGGATTTCACGTCATAGGAAGTGCTGCGCTTTTGTGCCGCCGTGCAGCTTGACATGCAGAATTGTAGTGACAAACCCTGAGAACGTACTTTGCCTGCTTTAATAAAGAATTTTGAAGATATTTTCAGAAAATATACGTACAGTTTGACTAAGTATACAAAATAACTACTCACATCTGAACCAAGACAACAAGGAGTCTAAGAGACGGACAGAACGATTAAAAGGTATGCTGGTGCACTAGTATGAGAGCGCACGTCCTCCATCTTGCAGTAAGGAGATGGACCTCCACGAGAAAAACATGGAGCTCTAGGTTGGAGCATGAATTGGTAGAAATTTTAACGAATTGTCACTGGGAATGTAGTCGTCACCTACAACAAATAGTTCTATATTTTATATATAACTTGGCATGATTTAAATGGTTTCTGGTGCGATTTAATAGTTTAGTCATATTCTTGACGACTTAAAATGTATTAAAGGTTTTTAATTGTGTAATTTTTATTTTACAGTTTTTTTCCAGTGTAAAGATAACATCGTTGCTTGAAGTTTGCTTGTAAACAACACCTCTTCATTCACGTGTTACTAATGTCTTACTGCTTATGAACTTCTTTTTGACACATTCTGATGCTATTCAGTCCAGGGGTTTGGAGACTGTATGTGAGACTGCCTTTTTTTAACAGTGAATAGCCTAATTCAAGAAAGGACAAGACCACCCTGGCCCATGGAGGTAACACGTGATTACATTATTATGCAGTACATGACATTGAAGTTGTATCTGTAATATTTGCACTTTTTCCAGATACATCGTGCTAATTTAAAATACATTTAATGTCACATTTGAACGCACTCAGTATCAGTATGTGTTAATAGGAATTCTGAACCCATTTTACCTTATGACCGCACGAAATACAGTACCTGTACACCTGTGCTGTAATTTTCCCCGCTGGTTGCAGCTGCACGTGACCGCGCTGAGGGGCGGCCAGCTCCCGGAGATACAGCGCTGCACCAAGTGCTGCACGCTGTACCACTGCCTGTTCTGCCCGCCGGAGATGTACATGCCCCGGGCACGCCATCACGTCAAGCAGCACCTGGAAGTTCATCGCAAAAACGCAGTCAAGTACGAAGGTACGTCTTTCTTCTGCAGAATTACTAGCTCCGTATGAAAAGATTTTTTTTTTGAATTACATATTCTTGCACATACTCTATGAAACAAGTCATCACTCATCAGATTGGAGTTATGGTGCTGTTTTGGGCTAATATTAATTTTAACATTTGCTATTCTTAAGTAGGCTATGTGGTAAATGGAACTCTTTCTTGCATGTGTCATATATTCTGCACTTGCTGACATTTGCCTTATTTCTTTGTATTTAGATTATGAGATATGTAAATGCAACCAGCCCTGCCGAAACACTGGGCATTTTCACTGCATAAAATGCCCCAAGACCATCATTAGGAGAGAGGGCTTTATCACGCACCTGAGGATATGCAATCCGAAAATGGAGGAAGAGGATTTGGCATGCGCCGCTCCGCAGGATCCTTTGCAAACTACTCTGAAGGCAGCCGCCAAGTTCAGCAGTCCGCTCTCCACGCCTCAAGGAAAGTTCGAGTCTCCTTTGCCCAAAGAGATCAGCACATCTGTTGGTGTCTTACCTGGAGCGAGTGGGGTGATACACAAGGTGCAGTGCCCACATTGTCACCTGGTTCTGAATCGGAAAAATTTGGCACGACATATATCCCGAAATCACATGGAGGAGAGTGTAGGGGGAATTTCCCACCGCTCTCACCTGCCCAGTCAGTGCATCGACTCCATGAACGGCATATACGCCGTGGCCAAGTCGTTCGAGGGACCCCCTGTACCCATACATGTAAAGAAAGGAGCACTGGGGGAGGTGGGGGAGGCCTTCTGCGAGATGAACAACTGCCAACAAATGCAGATAAAGAGCTACTCGCAAGGAGTCCAGTGCTGCCATTTAAAGTCAGTGGATTTCTGCTCGTCGGAAGGACCCACTGAGTTTTTAGAAGAAAGGACTCTGGATGAAATGGTCAGCAGACAGTGGCTGACGGCGGAGAAGAAGGCTGAGTGTTTGCAAATGCAGCAGGCAGCTCACAGTGCAAACGTCCCGCTCTCTGTCCAAATACACATTGGAGCCCCTTCCAATAAGTACTACGTGTCTGTCTATGAGTCTGCCATGAAGAAGTACAGCCAGTTTGGGAGGGTGATAGTGGCTTATAATTCAAACACAAACACTCTGAACTGCCCCTGTGCAAAGCTGGACACATGCTGCCTCCATAAGTTCATATGTACCTGGCACCTCTTCCAAGTGGAGGAGCAGCTGTTTGGCAGAGGAGAAAAGGAGTACTCAGAAGAGGAGGATGAGCCACTTGATAATATGGAATTCTGTATGAATACCATGAGGGAGATGGAGGAGAGCGTTCCTAAGGGACTGGCAGCGGTCACCGTGGACACAGACAGGGACGTTTGTGAGGCCTGCACTCAGACTGACATTGAGGTGAAAGGTGAGGTTTTGAAACAGCATGATCCATAGTTTTGACTAACAGAAAATTGCTATGGAATGTCACTGGTAATTGCAAATACTTACCAACGTATGACCAGTTTAAAAGTACAAATATAACATCTTACCATTTCAGCTGCACACTAAACCAGTGTGCCAGGTGTCTTAATTTAGTACCCCATGTCTGGTTAAGAAAAATGACAGCGACCATGTGGTAAAATATGTCACACCAGAAATTTTCAGATTAGCCGTTGCCGTATTTCCAGCCGCATTTTGTTTACTCATTTAAAAAATGTATGTGCGTCACGAGTGACCAGAGACAGACCAGGATATCTGGATATATCTATTTGGTCCACACCCTGCTATCCCCGATCGCACACACATTAGCCCGGTACGAGTGTTTGTGGGTCAGCTGTGGCTGACCGAGTAAGTAGTTACTTTGCTAATATTCATTCAAAACAGCAGATGTGTCAAACACGTTTCTTTACTTCTACCACTCAGCAGAACAACACACATTTACATTTGTAGCCAGACTGCATCTTGTTCGCTCCGTTACTTCGCGGTTTTCACAATGACAGCAAAACATTAGAGATCTGCTTCTTCAGTTAAACTAAATCTAATTAAGCTTTAGCTTTATTAGCTTTAGATCAGTTAATGAGTGTTGCTTCTCTTCTACTACTGTAAAGGGCCGTCCACACCAAGAACGATAACTGTAACTACAATAAATAAATATTTTTGATGAATATTTTGGTTGATTTAGGTTTATTTTGGATGATTTAGTCGAGTTATTCATTGACGTTTTCTGCTTTTAGAACTGTACTTATTTTGTGTCCCCCTCAGGATTTTTTTTATTGTCCCCCCCAATAGTGAAATGAAATTTCCGCCCATGGTAGTACGAAACAATATTTAAGGGCTCGAACCAAGGTTTGTGGGGTGTAAACTTAAATTTTGTGGGCAGATATAGCTTTGATTGTTTTAAATCTGAATGAAGCTTTGTTTCGGCAACACTCACACTTGTATAGCATCTACAGCACTGTTGCACCGCAGCATGTAGAGGGAACCTTACGAGCCCAGTCAGGAGTTTGGACTTATGAACACAGTGATGACATCGAGTCGTTTACGTAAGATGTGGCTTGGGGCCAATAGTGCATGAGAGAGGAGGTCCAGCCTTGGGACTGCTCCGCCCTGCAGCCGTACCCCTCTCAGTGGGATGGGAACGCCATAGCGTCGTTTCCTGCGTTGGACAAGCGGCGCAGGCGACGTGTAAGCAATTCACATCTGATTGCCGACTGTCGTTTCGCTGAATGGCAACAGCGGATACTTCCGAGGTTAACAGAAAATCGGAGGAAAACCCAGCTGCAGGTTGTTCTTGCAAAAGTAACAACGATGTAAAGGAAGCGAGTACACAGACCGACACGAAAGTACGAGGTGAGATGAATCATAAGTAACGATAGCTAATATTTGTTGGCTAGCTACTGTAGCCAGCTAGCTAGTAAGGTCGCACTATCAACGTAGTACCCCTTCTGACAGCGGGGTGTGCGCATAGAATATCTGGCTAGTTAGCTGAGACATTGCAGCTGAAAAGATTTCTTTAACATATAGTCTACGTGTCTTACATATGCACTGCTGGCTATCTGTGTAGCTAGCTAATTGGCTAAAATCGGTTGAATCAAAGTAGTTAGCTGGCTAATTCGTATGGCCATGCGAGAATGCCACCTAGTTTTCCCGGAGTTGGGTGAAAAATTTAAGTCTTGAATCGTTTTAAAGTACCAGTCATGTTTTGTCAGTAATAGCTGGGAGTTAATGTTCATTTGTGGTAGCGTCAGAGAATTTTATAGCGTTGCATTGGCCACCCAAGCTCTTTTGAGTGAATTGTTTCCGTTAATATAAACTGGTTTATTTGAGCTGTTTTAGCCAAGGGGCTATTCCAATTACTACAGCATCTTGTCAAACGAGATACACACGTGCTTCGCGTGTGTAATTCAAAGGCAAGATAGCTAACGTTTGCTGTCTAATTTGGTGCACGGCTTCCTACAGGTTATGGGCCTCGACTGTCCAAAGTTAATTTGTTCACCCTGCTGAGCCTTTGGATGGAACTTTTCCCGAAGAATAAATCTCAGCTGACAAATGGCAATAACATCACGAAGGTATGCAGACTTCAGGCAAGTTTTGCATTAATCTCTCTCTGACATTTTCATATGTTTCAGTACTTCATGAATGAATCCTGCCATGAACTGGGTGCCCTACTGTAAATATTGCCTAGCCTGCTTTTAAATACATAAAGTATTGTATATAACTGGAATGGGTTGTTTTTAACACCACCATTTAATGGACCTTTTCCATATTCCAAGATTAAAGCCAGTTTTTCTCCAGACTCGAATCACAGGTCTGGTGGTGGTCCAAGACCGGAATGTGATTGGACTTCACTGCTCCAGCACAGAGCTGCACGTGGGGCAGATTGCCGTGGTAAAACATGGGCCACGACTGAAGGGCTGTGACCTCTACTTCTCCAGGAAGCCCTGCTCCACCTGCCTGAAGATGATCATTAATGGTGAGTAACCCAGGAATGGCAGGGGGTGTGTTTCTGAAAGGCGAGACATCAATTGTCAAAAACCAGTGGTTGAAAAAAGGGAGAGGTAGTTATTCAGCTTTGAATAAATGTCACTCCAATGCTATAATGTAGTTGGATTCCTAACAGTTACTGAGGCATGGAGACTGGTGAAAATATTCTGACGTGTTTCATACTGGAGTGGAGAGATCGGCACTATCCAAGGGGAAATATTGGCTGCCCTCTCGTTCTCCTGGAAAGGTGTTGCAGATAAGCAGAGCATGGTCTCATTGTCATTTATTATGGACTTACTTAATTTACTGTGTTCCTTATAGTCCTTCACTGGAAGTTGAAGTCCTCTGAGTACTTACCCATGCAGGTAGCATGTAATTTCGAGCAGCCATGAAACAGTCGTTCCATTCTGAGTAATGAAGTGCGTAAGTTCTCATGTTCACCAGTGAATTTGCAAGAGGGAAGGAGCGTGTGCTCACCGATACTGTCTCTTTGTTCAGCTGGGGTGAGCCGGATCTCCTACTGGCCGGGTGACCCCGAGCTGAGCCTGCTGCTACACGCTGAGGGTGCCCGAGGCAGCGGTGCCGACGCGCAGCCTGCGCCCAGCTGCCAGGAGGCCGCACTGGACGCCGTCGCGGCGGAGAGACTGAAGTCCAACAGCCGCTCGCACATCTGCGTCCTCCTGCAACCGCTGGCCAGCTGCATGCAGCAGTTCGTGGAGGAGACCTCCAGGCGGTGCGACTTCCTGGAGACGGTCTCTGGGGACGACCCCTGCGCGGACGTGGTGGAGCTGTTCGGCACGCAGCGCAGGCGCAGCCTGGAGGACTTCACCAGAGTGTTCTTCGTGCCAGACGAGCGGCGCCATCGTGACCTGCTGGCCAAAATGGGCCTGGAGAATTTCTGCATGGAGCCCTACTTCAGCAGCCTGCGGCAGCACATGAGGGACCTAATTGGCGTGCTGGCGTCCGTGGCTTCCAGCATCCCTGACCTCCGGCAGGGGTACGGCTTTTATCTCAAGGACCCTGCGCAAGTCAGCAGGGGACCTACCCAGGGGCTGTCCCAGGAGATCGCCCGACATTGCATTATACAAGCAGGGCTGCTGGCCTATAGGACTGGTGAGTTCACCTTCCCTCCTGTCAGCATGTAATAGATTGTACTCTGTAGAAAGTTAGTTACATGTAGTTTCAAGTTCTGATTGTGGGTATTCTGCCCTTTTCAGAGGATCCTAAAGTTGGAGTGGGCGCTGTCATCTGGGCAGAAGGAAAATCTGTGAGTAAACTGGGGAATAAAGCACGTGCAGGATACAAGTCTGAGTAAACCAGGGAGTAAGGCTAACGTAGCACGCAAGTCTGGGATTAAAGCACACAAAGTCTGCAAGTCTATGCGTATACAGGGAGTAAGGACACATAGCATATAAATCTGTGAGTAAAACAAGGAGTAAAAGAGAAGTAGCATGTAAGTCTGTGAGTAAACCCAGGGAGGGGAGAATGACTAGAATTGTCGTTGCAGGGTCACTGCGATGGGACAGGCAACATGTACCTGGTGGGTTGTGGCTATAACGCTTACCCAGTGGGCTCGGAGTACGCCGAATTCCCCCAGATGGACGACAAGCAGCAGGACCGGCGCAGCAGGAAGTACAGATACATCATCCATGCCGAGCAGAACGCACTTATCTTCAGGTGTGCAGCAGGGCTTTAGTGTGGGGCTGGGGGGCTATTCTACAGAATGTGATAAAGTAGTGAAGAGTCACAGTACAGCTGTCAGATGAATTGGTGAAGAGTCAGAGTGTGTTCATAATCGAGTCTGTCACAGGCCTGCACTGAGGCCCCTGGAAGGGACCTAAATGAGATGCCATTCTTTTTTTGGTTGTTTGGTGTTGTGCAGGAGTGCAGAGGTCAAGGAGGATGAGAACACCATGCTTTTCGTCACAAAATGCCCTTGTGATGAGTGTGTGCCTCTCATAAGAGCTGCTGGAATTAAGCAGATCTACACCACAGACCTAGACAGTGGCAAAGACAAACACGACATCTCCTACCTCAGATTCGACCGTCTCCAGGGTGTGCAGAAATTCATAGTAAGTATTTGTCTTTTTTGGGCAATAATCTAATGTGTTTCCTATTTTACATCCATTTCATCATTTGCATGTAAAACGGTCCTTTCCTGGTATATTACATTACATTACATGCATTGATGGCCAGCAGTTATGAAAGTCTTGGATTGCACTATAGCACAGAGCAGAGATGTGGATGTGCCAGGTTTGGACAACACCATGGCTTCACCGTAAACACCTGTGTTTTTCCCCTCACAGTGGCAGAGGAATTCGCCAGCTGGATGCGTGTCGGACCCACTCATACCCCAATCCTTACCAAGTAAGTTTTTCGAATCCAGTATCAACAGCTTTCTTTTGGAACCTTCTGCCTCTGTCTTTGGTGGTCTCATGGCTTGAGAAGGACAGTGAGGACTACTGTACAGATGTTTTAGTAATAATTTTTGCTGTAAAATTGTCTTCATCAATGCCAAACACGCTGGTTGTACGTTTTCGCTGCGGAATTAGATCATTAGCAGTGGTCATGATCTATTATATCCGATCGTCCTCCGTGTTATAGCTGTGCTTTGGTACTAAACTTCTTTGTACTGTTCTGATTCTGATACAGATGGTTGTGTTCAGAACCATGAAAGAGAGACTGAGGAGGACTTTTGCTGTAAGAGGCAGCGTCTTTAATGAAGTGGTACATAGACTTTGACCCTGGAAACTTGGGCAGATTGCTGTATCCTAAAATGAAGAGGACTGTCTCACTCTGGAGAAGGAGGCCGGTTTATTATGAAGACTTGGGGGGAAAAAGTACAGAAGAGTGACGTACTTGATGACAGGAGCCCGTTTTACAGTTTGGCGAAGGAAGCAGAGAACGTTCTCGCTGGTCTCTCAAAGGCCTCCACGTTTGTCCTTCAGGTCTGCTCATCCACTACAGCTGATGTCTGCCTTTAGAGGAAGTTCACTGCACACTGCCTGTTAACTTCACCATAAAGGAGAAACTAGTGAATATTATCCAGTCCTAAGAATGTTCTCTGAAAGATTCTATATATTTTAATATAAACTCAGGATAAACGGGAAATGGGGAAATGTAATTATTTAAAAATATTTTAGTAGATCATTAGCTGTTTTAATGGTCAGTGCGTTGTGGGTCCTGAAAGGAGTTTGGGTGAGGGGGGTAAGAAGAACAGCCGAAAAGAACGCTGTTGCATTTCTATATGGTCTTTTTCATCCCATTGTTACAGGGCACAGCTCTTCCTAACTTTAAAGATTTTAATGGACATATGGACATTTCACTCTCTGGCTTGTTTTATTCATAATTTCATCAGTATGACATGACATCACGGTCAAACAATTTAATTTTTATTGTACTTGAAATATTTAGTGCATTAATTGGTTCTGTTTCAACACAAATTTCAATACATATAATTTGTTATCAAACCTTAAACTAAATTCAGAAGTGTTTGTCCCAGATGTGGTATTTTACCATTTGAAACTGAATGCGAAACCTGTATGCATAATGTATCTGAAAGTTGAACATAGAACTTGCATTTAAGGCCTGTAAACCTGAATTACAGCTATTTAAATTTGTAATCTTACTTTCAGAAGTTTCAGATTTGTTAATACATTCAGTAATTCAAGTTGTGACATATAAATTCATTTCTTTTTGGCTCTGATTCGGCTCCGGACAGGAGTGGAGGGCACTGCTGTGTGTAATGTTAAAATGGTCTGTTGGATTTGACTGTATTTGACTTTAACTGCCAGTTTTGCACCTTGACCACATGGACAATAAACATGGCCGTCCAAAAGAGTAATTGTTTCCTTGTGGTTGTATTACCATGCTACCAGTCCTCTAAATATGAAACCAGTCTTATGGGGTAACACTTCTGTGGTTGCCAGGAAGCAAAGTATATAGACATGCTTGACATGTCAGGTGGGTAGAAATAAAAGTGGGCTTTCTAAGTATGAAAATGCAGGACCAAGTCTTTGTTTCAGTGTTTCAGTGTTTCAGAATGGAGATTTTAATAGAGTAGAGGAACTAGTAGGTCTTCTCCCAAATTCCAGGAGGAAAAAAAAGCTTCCAATAATAAGATGACACTGCTTTTTAAACACACCCTTTCCCACCTCTCCCATAGTCAATGTACACCTCTAGGCCATTGTTTGGTTCAAAGCAGACAGTGTGTCTTCAAAGATCATTACCCCAGACAGAAGTTGTTTCACAGTTTCACTAGGAAGAAACCATTTGCTTTTTAAAAGGTATGCTGTTGCTACATGTGTAAACAGAGTAGGGCTACTTGAAACTGTCTCAAAGATTTTTTTGAATTGTATCTTGCTGGCAAAATAATGTTTGCTGCTCTGGGTGATTCAGTGACAGTGAGCATTATTTGTGGAGTCCCACAGGGCTCAGTTCTTGGCCCTTTACCTTTTTCACTGTACATCTTCCCAGTTTCAGTAATGGAGTATCTTTCCATAGTTATGCTCATGATACTCAGCTGTATCTAACTGTTCAGACTGGGGAAAGCTCTGCTATCACTCTTATCTAAATGCCTGTCAGACAAAAAATCTTATCACAAAACATCCTGCAATTAAACAAAAAAGAAAGAGAAGCTCTTTTAGTTGGTCCCAGGAGGCAGAGAGTGTCATATCTCTCCAATGCTAAATTTCAAGTCTGAGGTCCAGGAGAAATCTTAGACTTGGATCATAATCTGAAACACAATATTAAGCATATTACTTAACTTTTATTGCTTCAGAAATATTGCAAAGGTGAGGTCATTTTTTATCCATTACCCATGCCTTTATTTCATTTAGACTGGACAACTGTAATGCTTTATTCTCTGACATCTCCAGCTGTGTTATTGGAAAGTTACATATTATCCATAATGCAGCAGCCAAGGTACTAAGTTGAACTAAACAGTGGGAGTACATTACCCTAGTACTTAAATTTTCGCATTTCCTTCCCTTTGGTTTTAGAATTGCTTTAAAAACTCTATTGGTGATTTTTGAAAGTAAAACAGGATTGTACCTGACTACACAAATGACATGCTTCAACCAGATAAACCAGAATGAGCACTTAGGTCGGTCACTGCTGGATTCCTGCAAGTTCCAGAATAGCCTCTTTTAAGAATAGAGGACAGGCCGCTTTTAGAATTTATGCCCACAAACTCTGGAACACACTTCCGCATTTTATCACAGACACCTCCAGTTCCCGTTTTAAAATTACAGCTCAAAATGCCCTTGGTAACTCTGATCAACAAAACTAACTACAAATGTAGTTACAGACCAGTAAAAGGTTGAGCACTATGTCTTGGGTTTGATCCTACCTGTGTCATTAGTTGACAATGACCACAGGTCCACGGTGGAAAAATAATTGTCTCAGAAAAGCATTGTGTATTCCAGATTTTAAATAAAAATGATTTTTTTCCTTTTCACTTTTGAATTGTGAAGAATCCACTTAAAATGACCAACAATTGTATTAAAGCAGATTTCCAACTAAAACAAGCCATGGAGCTAAAGGTTAAGTAAACTACAAATATTAAAAAATGGATCCCCACTATTAAAATTTATAAAGGAAAGGATTAGATATAATATTATTTAATCACTTCTTGACATTAAACATTATTACTGATAGAGCAAGAAGTTAGCTAAAGAGCAGACAGTTAGCTGTAGTCATACTCCTGAGCTTTAATTTACAACCTCACAAGACAAGACCAGTTGTGTCTCTTTTTATGCATGATTCTGCCTTCCCCCAGCTGTGGGACTGGACCCATGGATTGCAAAACAGGGGTGAGCTCTTCGCATTCACAGTATTCTTTGCAATATTTTTCAAAAGACATAATAGAGAATGGATCTGCACCATGCATGCTGCAGTCACTGAAGAATACAGGAAGAGCAAGGAGGTGACATGCGTGATGTAATGAGGTTAAAGGTAGGTTGGGGGTGGTATTGTGAATCATTTCGATAATAAATAGAACATTTCCATGCATCAGGACAACAGCTTTGTATGGGAGTAGCCTACACTAATGCAGTAACAGTTTTCAGTGTCATTTTGCTGTGGTTTGCCCCCTTAGCTGCAGTTTCCTGTATGAAATGATAGAAGTATACTTGAATGTGTCCATGTCAGAGTATTCTAATAAGTATTTGTAGAACTTACTTGAGGCTAAATTATGATTGACAATTCACAAGTAACAAAACATTACAATTAAAATTTAGTAAATGAAGAATAAAAAATCTTCTTTACTGAGATAGTTGGTAAAAGCAGAAGTGTCTAAGAAACTCCACAATGAAGTTATACAGTAAAGCTGTCAGGATTCAATGGTATGTGTTCTCTGGGGGTTCTGGGGTTCTCCTTGCGAAATGCACTTCATTTTACTGGCACTCCTCATTGCTGACCTGGACTTCATCTCAGCCTCCATCTCCCTCTGAAGGCTTAGCAATCTCTCCTCAAATTATGGGAACAGGGAAAAATTACTACTAATCACTAACCACCTGAAGCTGAACCTCAGTAAAACGGAACTCCTCTTCATCCCAGCCGGCCCTTCCCCCCTGCATGACCTCTCCATCACCGTCGATGGCACCACAATACCATCCTCTCAGTCAGCATCCTCAAGAGCTTGGGCATCATCCTCGACAGTAACCTGGACTTCAAGGAGTACATTGCTTGCACGTCACGGGCCTGCCGATTCCTCCTCCACAACATCAGGAGGATTCGTCCGTTCCTGACAACATACGCGACGCAGCTCCTTATCCAGGCCACAGTTCTCCCTCGACTGGACTACTGCAACGCTCTCCTCGCAGGCCTCCCAGCATGCACCACCCAGCCTCTCCAGCTCATCCAGAATGCAGCTGCCCGACTGATCTTCAACCTCCCCAAATTCTCCCATGTTACTCCCCTGCTGAAATCCCTCCACTGGCTTCCTGTCGCTGCCAGGATCAGATTCAAGACCCTGACCCTCGCCTTCTCTGCAATCAACAGGACAGCCCCTGCCTACCTCCAAGAACTCATCCAGCCCTACACACCAGCCCGACCCCTGCGCTCAGCAGCAACTGGACGCCTCGCTCCTTGCATGGTCAAGGCAGGAGGTGCTCGTTCTGCCAGACATCGGCGTTTCACCTACATTGCTCCCCAGTGGTGGAACGAACTCCCGGTCTCGCTACGGACAGCTTCTTCACCCCAGTCCTTCAGACGGGGCCTGAAGACGCACCTCTTCAGACTCTACCTGGATTGACCCAGCACACAATTGCTGCCCCCCCGCCCATCAGTGCTGTCGTAAATTGCTGTGCTTTTTAAATTGTGCTTTTAAATTTGTCTCTTGTTGCCGCCTTTACCCTGACGCTCATTGCGCCGTTTGAAGTTGTCGAAGTCCGCCGTTTGAAAGTGTATCGTATTAGTTGCCCTATAGGCTGTAATTGTACAAATCAAATAGTACTGTGTCCTCAAACAGACGCTACTCTCAGCTGAGAACTGTCTCATTGTGGAACTGTACACATCCTGTCCCTGTACTGTCGCTATACTTACTGTATGCACTTTTGTAAGTCGCTTTGGATAAAAGCGTCTGCTAAATAAATAAATGTAAATGTAAATGTAATCAATCAACCACTGTCTTTCATGCAGGCATGTGTCTGTCAATGCTTTTCCTTTTGGAGGTTACACAAGTGCGACATTCGTTCCCTTAGCTTTTTCTTTCTGCTGAAATATTTGTGGCAGCGTTCCTACAGCACTTTCACAGACAGATCACAGTATGTAGATGGTAAAGGCATAGTAAAGACACATATAGCCTGGTACATGCTCTTGCATGCTGGGCTGATGCTGGCGAACAGCACTGCTCTCCCTAAATTCACAGTCTTGCTTTCATGCATTCATTACACTGAGTTTTTCACATTAGCATACAGCTAATGCACCCTGCTGAAGACAGCAGCAGCAGCAAACAGCAGCCCACATCGCCTGCCCCTTCACAGTGCTACCCCCTGGCAGGGCCGCAACACTGCTCTCATCACCTTCCTCGCTGGCCTGCTCTGACAAGACCCTCTCTGAAATGCTGGTCATGGCGAGCAGCTGGTCATGAATCTAGAAATGCAGAAACAGAGGCTTACATAATGTAAAACAACAGGAAACATTTTACTTTTGTGCATTTATGAGCCTAGATTCAGTAGAAATGACAACATGAGAAGTAAACATTTTCATTAGTTACACTCATGAAAAGAGTCACACTTTTGCAGTAAGGTGGAGACTCTGGAACCATTCATGTGTATACATTCAAATATATATATAATATATATGTATACAAATAAAGGGTTGGTTATTTTTTCTTTATGTGGCTTGAGGATGCTAAAGGCCTTTAGGCCTCTTATTTCTACAGGTGTAGTACTTTCCCCTGAATGGGTTTTGGTACAGGGCACCGCTGCAGAGACTGGTCGCACCTCAGTTTTCTGGGGGGATGGACTCCACTTTCAATTTTGATTGGCATCTGAACACTTTGGGATACATGGACCTGTGAAGATGCAGAGGTATTAACTCAGACAGAGGCTGGGCAGTAGTTTGGGAGTGCAGATGTATAACAAGGAAACTTTGAGAGAAAAAGGTAAAAAGGAGGGCAGTACTGTTCTTGATCCAGTTATTTTTTTTGTTTATTTTTTCAATTACTGTTCCTCATTGCCCCCTCCTTCATGCCAAGCATAGCAAGTACTATCATTGATTTACCCATGTTGTACACAGTCCAGCCACGCACTGAAAGTTTTGTTATGTAGTGTAGGCCTGCAGTTTAGAGCAGAGAGGAAGTGCCTGCACATCCATCCACGTAACCATGACCCTTGCGTTCTCTTTGCCATGTTCTTTGTACTGCTCTTTTTCTTGTGGTGCATTGTCTTTTTCAAGCAATACTCCTGCCACAAGTATTCTGAGAGATTAACCATTTTGAAAGAGCAGCAGGTGTTGCACCGATCCTTTTTTTAGTTGGTACAAAGATTTATGTCCGCCAATGAAGCAATGCAGATTTGCTGACAGAGAGGTGGTCTTCCTTTTTCTTCAAGTCTGTATTCAGCCATCTGTATTCAGCATACAGCTGGGACATTGTGGAGTACAATGGCTCAAAATACAGATTTTCGAGGCACTGCAGTAGTGTGATGGTAGTTTGGGTGAATCTTCAAGAAACGTTAGCAGGAATGCTCATTCAGGGGAATATCTGTCATGAGACTATTGCTGTACTGACCATTCTTCATTCCCCAGTGTTGAAAGGAACATGTTCTTGCACAAATGGTGCCTCTTGCAATTAACCATCAGATGGTGGAGAGGTGAAGTAGACCTCCCTGAATTTTACCCTCCCAAAATTCCTGAGCTAAACAAGATGATTTGGTGATTTGAACCATTTTGATTGCATGATAATAAATTTAACATTCTGCACAGGTTATTGATACTTTGTGCTATTATACCTGAGATAACATCCTAATACTCAACTGCCTGAAGAGCAACGTAACTGGCTACACTCAAACATCTCCCCTCAGCTGTGTCTGTTCTCTCTACCTCATCTGTGCTGTCATCACTGTCCAACTTTGGGTCCAAATCTTTTGGCCATTCAGGACATTCACCATAGCACATAACTCCCTCACAGAGATAAGGACATGACGCTGTGAAATGATTAAGAATTAAATACTTAACAGTAACAGAATCTTACCACATAATCGTAGGCTAAGGGCTGTTGATGTGTTCTTCACCATGTCAGGGATATGTCATTGGAAAACAATGTGACGTGTGCTTTTAGCGTCTCCTAAAATGTTCTGGGACTGTGACAAGTATCGTAAATAACCAGTAACGTTAACTGCGAGAGTGTGATGCAGCTGGAAATAAGAAGTATGGCTGTAATGTTGTGAAAGGTTGGAGAAACGGGTCACCTTGTATTTATGGTAAAATGACAGCAGATAGGAACTTGGATGAGAGGAACTCAATGGCTCAATCGAACAAGGAGAAACACGTCCATCGTGATATTTGTGCAATCGGTAAAACACGAAGGCTTCATGAAACATATCAAGACTGTTCATTTCCCATAGAAAAAAACCTTGACATATAACAAAGTGACATCACAGAGATAAGGTTTTTCAGTGTATAACGCAAACATGAGCTGTCAGATCAGAAACACTTCTCACTGTCCTAGAATGTTAGGAGATGCGTAAAACTATCTATCTAAACCTCTGATGTCAAGATATTTTTCACAAAAGATGAACAGTATGATTCGTGTTTTTATTATTTATTTATTTATTTGTTTGTATATTTATTTATTTATAAATAAAGGAAGGGCAGTCAATGACATTATATTGTTTTTAATGGCTGCATTTCTATTTTTATGTCAGCATGTTAGATTAAATTTTAATGGAATGTCATCTGCCCTGCGGCTTACTTACATTGTCATTTAGGTTCGTTTATGGCAACAGAGAAGGAAATGCACTGAACAAACTGAAGGAACCGGAGGAAATGAACAATTCAGTGATCTCTTTAGTCACTTTCTCAGATAACTGGAGCAGTGTTACTCAAACTGTGGGGGAAGTGGATGTGGGTCATGGTGTGCAGTGTATAATACAGACAAATTTACATTCTGAATGAATTGTTAATACATTGAGACAATAATGTTACAGATATTAAACATCAAGCAAATGCTAAAATTGATTACTGATTAGTGAACGAATCTTTGTACTAAACTGAATAAAATGAATCAGTTCAGTAAAAATGTCAGTTGAAATGCCCATTCTGCTGTATGTCTGCCTCTTCAGAAGTGGTAAAACTTTCATCACTAGATGGAGCTCAAGGCTAAACTACAGTGGCTGGAGAAAGTATTCACCCCCTGGACTGTTACCACATTTTCATGTGTTACAGCCTGTAACCTTGATCCATTTAGATGTTTTTTTTCTTCTGATTTACACAACCTGCTCTACACTGTCAGTGTGGAAGCTAAAGAATATTTTAAAAGTAGTAAGTAAGTAATTAAAAACAAAATTTTGGAAAAGTATTCACCTGCT